>NW_010156619.1:0-16627 GCF_000695765.1 Mesitornis unicolor
GATAGTCAAGAAAGAGACTGACTTTTTTTTTCCTTTCCTAATATTGTGCCACTGAGACTCACCAGAAGACAGTATTACAGATGGCCTGTAATAGTACTTATACTAAGACATTTAAAAACACCTGAATTGCTTTGAACTTTTAAGTTATTGAGGTTTAATGTAACTTTCTGAAACTGAGCATCCAACCTGCATGAAAAATCTGTAAGAGTTGATATATAAATTTAAGAATAACCAAATATTTCTGAGTTTTCAAAAATACTCATAAGAGAGAACTGAAAACCACTCAAAGTAAGCAGCCAGCAACAGAAAGAAAAAAACAGAACAAAAAAAAAAGCAAAAAAACCCAAAACAAACTAAAAAATCCACCTAATAACATGGGTACTTGGAGGCCAACTTAGATGGTGTTTGTGTATCTACCTCTGGAAAGCTTGATGAAAGTGTAAAGCACCAAGAAATCTCCTGGGACTTAGGTTTCACCAAGACAGAAAATAAGTACCTTCTGCTATCTTGCACAACATTCCAATAGCACAGAAAGTCTTAGTACACATTCACACACCCTCATCAACCTGTAGCACCCCTTGCCAAAACCCCTTCAACCTCCTACATCCCCTCTTGATCTCAGTATGAAATCCAGTAACTTCAACTACTTCCACTGAAAAAAATGTAACCAAAATAAGGAAAGGAAGAGGGGAGTTAGGAGATGGTCATCAATTTTTAGTATGATAGCCTAAAGCACTTATTTGGGCAAATCCTTTTTTGAATCACATCTTCATCCTGAAAGTGTCCAAATCCATATCGCCTGCCTCTTGTGAGTGTGTAAAATCATTAGGTTTTCTAATAGCTGTGAAGGAAAGATAAAAAGGAGATCCTAACTCACATTCATGGGAAGGTGGGCAAAGAAAGGAGTAGAGAATGAGGACAAAAGTGCAGATCATGGAGGTGCAGAGAGCACACAGTGAAGAAGTTTCTCTTTCCAAGCTTTGCTCTCCCTACTGCTCCGATATTTTGCCTTAAAATGCCATCAAATAAATACAGCATGCCTTTTTTTCTTTAATTCTTCTCTTCCTGGCCAACCACATCAAGTCTGAAATGAGCACCGGGTAAAGCCACACAACTACCAGTACAGAAGTTCTTTTCAAAGGTGGTAACATCTGTGTCAGTATAAGCCCAAATACATAGGAAAAGAAGAAGACAAGCAAAATAATTTGGAGATAGTTCAAAGCAGAGGGTAAGGGGTAGGACTGTTGAATCTACACCACTGAGCTTGTTTTGGATAGATGAATAGAATTAGTGCCAATGATCCTTCTCCCCTAAGGGGTAACATCTGTGGTTGATTTATCTCTATATATTTGTGGCAACCAGAACCATCCCAGATATCTCTGCTGCTGAAGCAGTTCATCACATGTGAAAGCTTTGAATCAGAATACTTGAAAATCCAGCTTCAATTAGAAAGGAAAAAGAAAAAGATATCCTTATTTTTCAGTGTAATAAAGGGAACTCTCTTTGAACTTCATAGTTTAGGACCAAATCAAACTCCTCTTCAGATTTATACTCACATAAATATAATCAGACAAAAGGGACTTATCTTTCCCATTAGGTTACATGCTGAACTTCTGTTAAAAGTTATTCATGACCTTTATTGAAAAAGTCAGATGTAATCATGACTCTGCTGGTTTGGCCCTATATAATGCTTATCTTTCCTCAGCAGGTACGACCTTTAGACAATTGTTACACATACAGATAATCAGAAAGAAGGATATCGGGCCAGAAAGATGTCTGAACAGAAATATGGCCTTAATCTTCTGGCCAAATATCTTTAGAGCCTCACAAATGGCACTAGAAATCAATGTGTGGCCAACTGATTCAAGCCCCAAATCACTCTGTTCAGGAGAACCCAAAGACCTCTCTCTAAAGCAGATGCTTCTTGACACATCAGCTTCATTGATCTATCCCTAAGCGAGAGGTATGCTTGATTCGGTTATCTAAATATAGGCATCTAGTGCCATCAGGATATGCCACCCAAACTCCAGCTGTTCTCCTAAAGGATACAACTTTTCCTTAAATCTTCCTTTTCAGCACTGACAGATCTATGTTAGTAGGGTACCCTATGACCTTGCAAATGACTGAGATGACTGGGTTTAAGAAGCTGCATCCTACTCTACTGCTCCACTGCCTGTAATGGAAGATCAAGCACCGGCAGCACACGTAGACATCTGCACATCGATATCTACATGTAGGCACTCTTGAGTTTATGTCTGTACGTCTGCTTTATCCCAGGATAGGGATAACCTAAGACTCTGTGTGGCAGAAATACTGTATAGAGTTTGTCTCACTAGGTACCAGAAGTAGCATGCCCTGGTTTGCATGGAGTTTGCCCTGATGTAATTAGCCCAGCTCAGAAACAGTAACTGCTATCCTGACTGGAATTTATGGCTTTACTGCTTTTTGTGATCTGTGTCTCTCTGTACGGTCATTTATCTTGCCTAAAAAGGCTAAGTACCCTGATTCCAGGCCTGTGCTTTGATTTCACAAGGTGCTTCCCTGTCTTGTTGCATTAAATTTGATTAGTGAGCCAAAGTAGAAGCTAAGAGGAGACTTTCAAAGGAGATACGCCAATCTGCCCAGTGAAGTCAATGTTGGAGTTCATGTTTTACATTACCATGCACCACTCCCTGGTCCTTTTCTGTTTTCTTTCCCACAACCTGGTGTGTATCCCCTTTACAGCTCCCTGATTCCAGCTTTTAAAGATCATGTCCTCTCATTTTCTCTGCTATTCCATTGTCACTACTTGCATTTCTTTCCCATTGCTCTCCCTTCCTTCAGCAAATCTGAAGGGAGGCAGCAGCTCTGAAGCACATTAGCTTTGGCTCGTTTAAGTTTTTTCACCTCTGCTCCTTACCCTCCTACGGATGCTGCTCTGTGCCAAGGGAATGTGAAGGAAATGAGTAGGAGGAAAAGCTATTAGCATACACTGAAGCACAGCTGTATTGTCATGCTCCAAAGCACCATATTATTTTGGCTGAACAGGCTGGAACCAAGATGAATGTGTTGTTGCATGGCATGGATATTCCCTAACCTTGTCTAACTCCTGAAAAAGTTGGATTCCGTTTGATTTTCACAGCAGCTGTTATTGTGTAACCTGCAGAATTACTCAAGCTCAGACAGAAATTCTGAATTGGAAAAATATCTTGAGTTATCCAATTTCTTTACACAGTAAGGTGGGCTCACAGTGGTTTGAAATCCAGCTCCTGTGGAAAACAAGGTATTTTGAAATTTTGTTTAGATAATCTCTTTCTCCTGTTAGCTTGGACACTCTGAAGCCGAAAGGTCATGAAAACCTATAAAAGGGTTCAATGTTTCTACACAATGCAATGTTAAATAGAAGGTTGGTCCAAAACTGGTCAGCAGGAAAAGCTCAAAAATCCCTTTTTGGGCTTCATTGCAAAATGTTCTTTGGCTAGAAAATAAATATAATAGCTAAGGGAGAATGAAAGCCATTAAGTGCATGGTTCAGATATCTACTAAGAGGTGTCCAGTGCCATTTTAGACACCAGTGGCCTTCAGCTGATGCTAAGAAAGAAGCTGTTTCCAGTGCAACTCATGGCTTATCTGTGTGTCTTGTGCAGATTTCTAGGATTTTTTTTTTAGGGAACAGTACTACACACCTTGGTTGCAATAGAACTTTGCAGGTAATCTACATCAATGCCATGCTCAGATACCAGATAACTTCAAAAGTTACATTTTAGGAACAATAAAAAGCGTGTAAGAAGTTAACTCCTCACTTTTCTGCATTTAGGCAAAAATCTTTATTATCTTTTAAAAAAAAATTAAAGATAGTTTGATCTAAACTTAATTTGGGAGCTCAGACCAGTGAAGTATAGTGTTGCTTTATTCAGAGATCAAGCCAGGTAATAGAATTCCAAGTTTTTATGCTGTTCCCAGCAATAAACTTCTATCCTAAACTCAAGGAGGATAGCTTAACTACCAGTGTCTTCAGTCTTCACAGAAAATGCCAGCAAAAACACAACATGGTACCAACTGTAAAGAATTATATCCCACTAAAATAGGACACAGACCTTTAATTGAGTACTGAACAAATCAAAGGTAGTTATAATTTCAGGTCACTCTCTATCAGGATTTGTTTATATGGGAATGCTGAAAAATCTCTTCTTGAGTTGGTGATTAATCCTTTGATAATCCAATATTAATTTTGACCTCCACCTAGTATTAAAAATTTTGATGTCTCAACTGTGTGAAATATTAAAATGAAATTATTTGTTTAGGACAGCAAATTAACATTTTGATAAAGAGGAATAATGCACAACCAACTGCTTTTCAAATGTTTAATTTCAGCGATTTCCCTATTGGTAAGTATTTAAAATAGATACACAATAGGTCAGTAGAAAATTAAAGAATCTTTTTCTCTTACGTTAAGCTATTTCTGTTTCATTCTTTGTAACCAGAATGAAAAGCAGAGAGTAAAAGGTTTGCCTATTGCGTTCATTCCTGCTCTGCCAGAGGGATATAGAAATAGACATTACATAGAAGAGTCACAACACGTTCTTGTAATTCTCAACAGATACATAAAATCTAGCATAGTGACAGCTAGAAGAAGAATGATCTCTGAAAATAATCTTAAATGTGTGCATATTTGGGTGGGTGTGTTTTACTGCCTTAACCTTTTGGGGAGTTCATGTTTATGTGTATCTTTTATTTCTATACCAAGAGGCTCAAGCAAATGTTGAATAACATCAGAAC
This sequence comes from Mesitornis unicolor, assembly GCF_000695765.1. Lineage (NCBI taxonomy): Eukaryota > Metazoa > Chordata > Aves > Mesitornithiformes > Mesitornithidae > Mesitornis > Mesitornis unicolor. Next base: position 4,759 of record NW_010156619.1, read on the forward strand.
ACTAAATAAATTGTTTTATTCCATATTTCTGAAGCCATCAATACCCTCTGGTCCAGGAAAAAAAATACAGCTAAAAATACTCTCATATATTTTTGCCAGTACTTCAGGCCATGGGGAAAAATTTATAGCTATAAAAGTTACAATCACATGTATTTTATTAAAAAAATATCGGTAAGATCACAGCTGTCAATTGCAACCTTTAATTTTATCCCAGCAGCTCCCAAGCTGTCTAGTCCTGTAAGAGCACTCTTTAACTAAGGGTCGACTCTTCTTTTAATTAATTCAGTGTTAAAAATCCCCAGTGCTTCAAGGAGCCAGGATCTGTCTCTGTAAACATGGGCCCTGTACTTGTTTAGCTATTAGCTTCTGCTACCTCTCTGCCTCATTACATCCACCCAAGAGAAAGGACTGGACTTTTTTTGTCCCCAGAAAACACCTGACAGTCCCTCCAGAGTCCTTTGGCATGTTTCTGAATCTGCTCACCACTTTTTAAGTCCACTCTACTTTTCGTAGTTAGCCCTTCTTCGACCTCCTGAGGTCTCTTGCAATCAGAATTGTTCCATGATTTGATGATTTTTCAGGGATGTTTGCATCTATTCCACAAAGTATATCCTTTTGCCAGCTGATGGGAAACTTCGGAATTTCTACTGAAAACAAGCCAAAAGGTGCCTTACTTGTGTATTTTCATACTACGATACGTTTGGAGTTCTTTAGAATGTAAATAATTCCAGATTTCCTATAGTGCAATACTTTTCTGGGGGGTTAATTATTACAACTATGTAAGGGCTTTTATACCTTTTAATTACCCAAACACACTTCCAGACTGAATAAGCACAGTAATTCTCTTAGAATAGAGACATATTTGTGGCAAGGCAACAAAATCCAAAGAGTTTATCTTAAAGATGACCATCAAAAACTGCCTGATGTTTATGTCATACTTCAGTTGTCTGATACTCAAGGAGGTATTCCTATTGTGATAAGGCACCTGATATACCTGTCTACTCCTGAGAGAGATTAAACTGGGCCTATAGAGTATGGCAGCTGGAGGCTATGTAAGCCCACAACCAACTCTCCCACTTTGCGTGGGGCTGAGTACTAGATTAGGACACATAAATGTATGTCTTTATGTAGCTGCCGACGTACAGACTGTGTCCAGCCTTCCTGTCTAATCAATGCAGAGCTAAGCTGAGAGTCAATTCCCTAAATGTAGGCATCTGATGCCATTTCTAATGTTTAAGAACAGCCAAGACCTACAGGTGGGATGGGTCAATATGACACAGGTCTGTGGGAGACCAGTGGCCTCTGACCAAGTAAAATGCCTTACCTTGTCTCAAATGATAGCTAACTTCTATTTTTAGGGAAGTGGATCAATCCATTAGTTACTCCAGTCAATGGTGTCTCTGGAGTGATTTGGTTCACCCTAATGAAGTATATATTGATGGGTCAGCTGAATAACCATGAGACTCCACCAAGCAGACTCCTTGTATCTCCACAGCCCATATCAAGTGTTTGGACAGTATGCACACATTAACTAACTGACCACCACTGATATTATTTTTGCAATATATTAAAAATAATATAGCAAATAAACATTTTTCTGCCCTTTTTTCACCCTATGCTTGGTAATACATAAAATAAATGTAGAAATTATTGGTACAAGCAACTTAAAATTAATTTTGCATTTCTGTATCATAAATAATGCAATTCTTTTCTTCCCCTTCCCCTATTCTGCTCTGAAACTCAGTTCTGTCAGCCACTCAGACTGAAAGAAGTAACTGTGGTCCCTTTTAAAAAATCTTGTAACTTTTCATTTGCTCATCTAAGGCATCCTTTAAGCTAGAACATCGCTAAAGCTGACTAAAAATCTAACTGTAACACAAGCTCTGCTTATAGAAGTCCCAGAAATGGCAACCAGATCTAAGACAGAAAAAAAATTACCTTTCGCCCTTACATTTAAGTCCACATTTTACATCAGTGATCTACACACAATGCAAGGATAATTACATCTCCATCATTTTCTCAACCTTAAACCTATCCCTACCACTTGTAAAGCTGACTGTTAAAGGTGACACTGTTAACAGTTGACTGTCAGACACTGAAACCAAAGGGTATAAAGATATTCTAAGCCTCATGTAAAAGCAGGAAGTTTTTTCTTGTCTTCTACGTATAATCCACTGTACAATTTTAAATATTTCCATGCTCATTTGTTTTATACTAACCGTAACCCTAATTCTAATTCTGTTCACTGCTTATTTTCCAGCCATACCATCAAGTTGGAGAAATAATAGTCAGCCATTTGTCTCATATACTTGTTTTATTTCTGTAGTCCAGAAACAGTATTACAAAAATTGTATCTCTTCCTCATTTTTCTGATCCCTAATACTAACCTCAGCCTTAGCTCTAGATTTCCAGTCATCTAGTCATTTCCTCAGTCATTGATAAGAATTAAAATGATAACTGTGATACATTGACTAAGCAATTTGAAATAATTTTATTTTGAATGTCTGAAGTCAATACAATAGTGACCTACTCTCACTTTTTGAAAGTTAACATTAACCCTTCTATAGCTATTTTGCAATCACCAGGCATAACTTGAAAGAAAAATGTAATTATGGCAAAATAGTTCTTAGGAAAGCACTGTCTGCAATATACAACTTAATTACAGCACTTATCTTCCTCATTCCCTCAACTCTAACCCTACTTTGCTTCCCAGTCACAGCTAAAAGTAAGTAAAGATAAGCCACTATCTCAAAAGCAAAAGCATGAATATTACTTTTCTTATATAAGTTATAGCCACATTATATCATTTATCCTATTCCATTTCTTATTCAAAAAAATGTAAAAAAAAAATTATGAACCCATGGAAGTTGTCACAAAAACCAGACATCAGCCTATGCAATGTTCTCATTAACATCTCTATTCAGCTTAACACCTGGGTAATGCTCAATTCTACCACAAAAGGTTATTGGCATTTCCTCCCATCCAACCCTAACCCTTCCTATTGAAACGTTAACCCTTATTTAACCCCTGAACTCTGATATTTTAAAAGTTGCATAGTCAACCTGCAGTAATCAAAGTAAAGGTATATCAATGTCAATGCTCTTTCTACTATACCTGTCTTTCTGGATTGTACCACACACATCCCACCACCACAGATAAGTTTCAGCTCTTTCTTTTCCCAAGCCTGACACTAAGTAAAACTTCATCCATCTTGTGATCTCCAGACTGAGCTAAAAGCCTGTTCCTGAAGGGAACAGTAATGCTGGGCCATTAGTCCATGCCATCAATCATTTTATTGTGAGGGTCTACTTATAACAGACCCATACCTTTCTTCCACTCTTAAAGCTGCCGCTACCCTCCCTGATTGAAAAGTTTCCACAGAACTTGAGATGATCTCATCACTATAACCAGCCTCAGTGATAGTTTTATTTTTCATGCTGCACAAAATATAATCACAAAATTGTCACTTCCCTCTCCTAACCTTAAATCTACAACTTTTGAAGCATCAAAGAGTGCCAAAGGTTCTGAAAAGAAAATAGGCAATTAGCTCCAGCTGCCCCCAGAACTCGTTTTGTCATGCTGTGTAGTTCTAAATACTGACCATTTTGGTGTACCCTACCCCAGCCCCTTCTCCTCAATGCATTGCCATCCATACATTTAATTCTTGCTGTTTACAAAATTTCTCAGCTCCTTAGGTCTTCTTCTTAGCTCTCACCAAGAAATAAGTAATAGTGTCCAAACAAAAATGTGCTAATTTTCCTTTCCTCAGTACTTTACTATTTAAATATTTTTACTTCTCTCTCAGAGCTGTAACATAATGTTAAATATAAACGTCTCTTTTTGAAAAATATCAGTGGATCCGCAGTAAGTAAAACCCTAAAATCACAGAATCACAGAATCACAGAATCACAGAACATTAGGGATTGGAAGGGACCTCAAAAGATCATCTAGTCCAATTTCCCTGCCGGAGCAGGAACACCTAGATGAGGTTACACAGGAAGGCATCCAGGAGGGTTTTGAATGTCTCCAGAGAAGGAGACTCCACAACCTCTCTGGGCAGCCTGTTCCAGTGCTCTGTCACCCTCACTGAGAAGAAGTTTCTGCTCAAATAAGTGATTCTTATGAATATCAGCATTCATTATATTATTTTTATTATGTACGATTATATTATATATATATCATTACATATATCACATATATATATCATTATATTATTTTTATATATATGGATGCACTTTTTGTGTTTATCATTCACTGTGAAAAGGGCTGCAATTGGTTGTGTATCAAGAGACACAAATATTAACATCATGTTTCACTCAAGGGTACAGGTGAAACTGACAGATGCTCAGAACTTATTCTGAATTTGATAGGAAGAGACTGATTAGAATTATATCTATAAAGGATTTTTACAGAGTTTGACCATTTCGGAAAAGCTTCTGAACTAATCCAGCACAGGTACTGATATGCTCCACAAATGCTGTGACTGGACAAGCACTTGGACCATGTCATGTTGGGAAAGAGATTTAGTTGGATACCATTGCAAACTGCTTAGAAATTCTGACATCATGTTTACCAGAGGGAACAGCAAGGAAGAAGGTTTTACAGCCTCATAAACAGTATCTGTCATCCTCCTTTGCATCGCGGGCCACTAGTCATGCATGTACAATAAAGCTTCCCAAGGCCTCAGCGCTGAGATGTGTCACTAGATAGAGTATAACTTTAAAGATTGTAAATGTATTCCTGTAGGAAAAAACTATCTATTTCCCCATACTTGCTGGCAGGATTAGACTGACTTTAGCACCGTATATGTATTTTAAAAATCCACTGCAAAATATTCAAGAAGAGCGCTCCACAGAGAACATTGCATAGGAGATTTTTCTTAAACATATGGCAGAAAGCATATTAGCATGAGTAACTTCTATGATATTTCCCCCTCCCTTCCCATCCTCAGAATTGCTGTGAGGCAAATAAAAAGTGTAAGTGAGGATCTGGAAGGAGAAACGAAACAAGAGTTGGAAATCAGAGCTGGGATTCAAAATCAGTGTTCCTGGGGCCCAAGTTTTCTTCTTAAACAGGTGGTTGCATTTCAGTAGCTCTTGAAACAAAAATTCTCAAAATTCAGAAATTCCTAAGTCAACCGATGAACCCATGAAGAGATTTCTGTGTATATTTACACATTTCTGTAATTAACCTACTAATGAAATTCTGTGACTGGGACATTTAACATTCCTAGCTCTACCACAGAGCTACTTTGGTAAATTATATAATTGCAATGTGCCTCAGCTCCCCATATGCAAAATTACAATAACAGTGCTTCCTTTCTGTAATCTATTTAAGTTGTGAGTAATTTGGGAAGGAAACTGGGTCTACCAATGTCAGAAGTTACCCCAGATCGTCTGTGTCCACTGCTAACAGTGAAAAGCTCCAGACACTTGCTATCTTGCAACATTAAAAATAAATCTGAACACAGGAAACTATAAGAAATCATTTTCATACTCTCCTTGTCTAGTCTTTGTGAGGCTCCTGGGAGCCAAATAGGCTATAAAAATAATTATCAAAAGTGATTTCTTAAAAAAAACTTCAGCAAATAGCAGATTTTCCATCCCTCCTCCATCATCTAGTATCAGCAATGAAATAACCCTGAACTCCAGTCACGTCAATTACACCCATGCACTGATTTCTGAGTCATTTTATACAGTCAGGGATGTATACTGGGGAAAGCACGACAGAGAACTGCAGCAGGCTTTCCTGCATCAAAACCTTGATAGCTGAGTTCCAGAAAAAAGAGCAGTCAAAACTCCAAGAGACTTCCTCAACTTTCATTTTTTTGATTAAGACCTCAGCTGCCCCAGTCAGAAGTTTTGCTGTCCTGCCTCCCCATCTTTGCTCTTCTTCTTGGATAGGAATGTTGTGTGATGCTGCAGATCCGTGCTGACTGCATGTGCTTCTGCAGTTTGGGAACTAGGGCGCTCCAAATGAGACTGCACATCTCAAATTTTTTGTCAGATTGATGCTAAGATGTGATTTCATAGAAAAAGCAGCAAGATGATTTTTTAGACAAAAGGCGAACAGCCAAATGTATACCAGTTGCACAAAGTTTCAAATCTTCACTAATAAATGTGTTTTGAATGAAAACGTTCTACTTTTTGAAACTGCCAGGAAAATAAACAATAAAAAAGTCAATTATTATAGTGGAGTTTTTTCAGCATTATCATATTCATGGAAGCAAATGAAACAACTGAAACAGTTGTTTAAACAGTAAGTTCTGCTTTTCAGTTGTGCTATTAGCGTGTTTCCCTACTAGAGTTTTCAGGCTCAGAGAGCACAAAGATTTCTAATTTGGGCTTTCATAACGGGAACAAAGTTGATCTCACTCAAGCTGACAGTGGAGAGACTAAGCAGATCCTAAGAGTAATTTCAAATGACAAAAAAAAACTCAGGCAGCATTCAGCTTCAGAAAGCTAATGGTCCTCTAGGCTGAGATCTTAATACAACAGGAAGACAGCCAAATTACCATCTCACCAAGACCTAGAGAAAGTGCCACTTTTAGGTATCATCATCTAGACTGAGTAGTCCAGCCCAGGTAAGCAAGAGAAAACACTGCAGACACAGCAGGGCCTTCTTGAACACTTATGAAAAGGTCCCAGGTGTTGCAGTCAGAAGCTGGAACAGATTTCAGAATGTTATCTCTGTCTAGAAACAGCCCATGATAGGCATTGTCACACAAGTGATAAGTGGAGAAACATGACAAAAAAATTTTCAAAAGTTTGGATTTTCCAGTTTAAAATATTTTTGTAACACTGCGGTGCACCAGGCTTCTCCCTTGAATTGGTGTTCACATCCAGCCTTGCCATCAAGTTTTGTCATTAAGAAATTTCTGGGGTTTTGCATTTAATAGAATGACAGCATCGGGAGGGACCTTAAAGCTCATCCAGTCCAACCCCTGCCATGGGCAGGGACATCTCCCACCAGCCCAGGCTGCTCAGAGCTCCATCCAACCTGGCTGAAAATTGCTAAACTGTTCAACTTTGAGCTGCAGTAGGAACTGGAAATCTTTTTACACTGACAGCACCAACAGTGTATTTTCAGTAAATATTTATATCAGCTATTTAGATTTTAAGGCAATTTGCATAGCTATTCTCCATCATGGTATTTAACTGAAGTTCCTTAAAAGTCTATTGTAGAAAAGTCAGATTAAAACCGTGTTTAAAATGCTAATTCCCTTTAAATGTTTTTGCAGCCAAGCCCTTCTAAGAATGTGTAATTATCTGTTCAGCAGTGACTCCAGTTAGAAGAATATGTGTCCCTTTCATTTTAAAGAGAATTTCCTTACAAATTTTCGATACAATTATTTTCCACTATGAAAGGAAGTATACAATTTTAAAAGCCAAATAAGAAGATGTTTTTGGATGAGGAAAAAGGGATGGGATTTCACTATGAGTGGAATTTTTTAAATCAAGATAAAAAGGCTATGCAGTTTTCTTGCTTTTTCTCAATCTCAAACTTTTATAAAGCATGAAGCTGATGGAGAATGACAGAGTGCTTTTCACCCACAAGACCTCAGATTCTTTAGTATACATAATACCTGACAAAAGCAAATCCAGATCACCACATTCTTCAAGCTTTTCACATGAGTAGGTGGGTTGTGGTTTTCATGCAATCTTCCCTCAAAGACATCAGACTTCACAGGTCTTGGGCTCATTTGCACTGCAGGCAAATCAGAAGGACATTAACAAGCAACATAAACACATTAATAAGTCTTAAGTAGATCATTGGCTGGCAATCAGGAGAGCTGCGGTCTCCAGCAGCTACAGAGTAACTGGCCCAAATTTTTGTGTAGTAATCTTAGCAAGGTGGCAGATGTTGTTTACATCCAATGTTGGAGGATTCCCCTTGAATGTGTGCTCAAATCAGTCTGTGACAGCCTGATCTGGCACAACAGAGCGCTCCGCTCCTTTTTAGGTAAGCTTAACCAAAACCAAATGGTTTCCCCACAGTATTCACAAACAGCTCTAGCCCTCAAATAATTATACTTCTCTTTAAACTTTCAGAGCCTATGCCAACATGTGTGAAGAGAACGACAAGAAAAGCATCCTTCAGAAGTATAATTCTGGTAAATGCCCAGCATTAAGTACCCTTTCAATCTCATAATATGTTTTCCACCATGTTCTTTCTCAGAGCATAAAGGAGGCATGCACACACATGTTTATTTTTCATAATGTGCGTGACACAAAGGGTACTGCTTCGAGCAGGATTTGTAAAAAGGATTTGGAAACACAGGACCTGACCCTCACTGACTCCTCTGATTCCTTAAAGAGCTCTTGAGTTGCCAATCCAGACTGTGTCTCCGGTGATACCATGGTTTGCACCTCCCCAGGTGTGCCACCCTTCCTGGATGACACTCAGCATTTCCCTTTTCCCTCATTTTATGTATAAGGGGCAAATTCTGCCATTATACAGATCTGCAGTCTGTATGACTCTAGTCATACATCTCCACTTACTCTTTCCATCAATCCATGCAGACCAACTCCACCAGAGTGCATGAGCTATAAGGGTACACAGGCATGTCTGATCTGTAAAAAACCAAAAAGGACAGCATAAATAGGACCTGCTACAACCTCCCCACACACACACAGCAGTATCCATTTTCCTATTTTTAGGCTTCCTTTTCATGATTTTTTATTTTTTTCAGCAGAATCATAGCCACCAGATATGTATGTATGTAAAACAGAGATGCAGAATCTCCTGCCATAGTAATGGCATGAAAATTCACTATAGAAATGGTAACACGTCAGCTGAGTAATGCTTCTATGATGTTCTTCACAAGAGGAAATAAAGGCATTTTCTTTGTCCGGAAAATGCAGATTCAAGAAAATTCATTCATGTAGTTTCTCAGGGCAGAGCTACTGAAAAGTGCATTTTGGAACCTAAATTATCCCGAAGTTTGAATTCACATTGAGACTGAGATAATTTTTCATTACTGCCCTTCATCTGATGGGAAAACTTCTCCTTAAATATTTTAAAGAGCTCCCCAGCAGATGGATAATACTGCTGCATGATCCAAAATGCAGTGTTAAAAAGTGATAGTTTTAAATTTAGTTTTTAAAGAAGATTGGTGCATTTAATATTGCCAAATTAAATGTCATGTCTGGTGGATAAAAATGTTCTTTCTCCTTAGAAGCATCTCTGAAAGAGAAAAACTGTTAGGATGCTCCTGACCTGTATATGAATGACATTTCCTGTTCTATTCTGAATAAGATCTTTAAAAAAATCATTTTATGCTTGCAAAATAATATTAATATAATCAAAATCTCATTTTAAAATAAAAATGTGGTGTTCCTTTCTAAGAAAACCTCACAGTCTTGCAATTTCTGAAATATTCCTCTGAATTATTTATGAAATCAAATCTTGAAAAACAAAAAATTATCAGGGAATGTTCTGAATACAGCAAACCAGCATTTTCTGATGGAGAAACTTCTGCAGAAAACTTTTGGCAAGTTCCACAAACTGCAGTCTGTTAAAAGGATTTCTATTCTGGAAGTTTTACAAGAGGTTTTTAGATGCTCTGCACATAATATACTTTCATCCAAATATTTATTTCTTTCTAATACAGATCTACTTTTTTCTGTGTCAGAAGGTCTCATACCCATACAGAGAAAAAGCTCTTGTGACCCAATTTCTTCCCAAACTTCACAGTTCAACTCCAAACTGGAGTAACAATAGTGCTTGAAGAGAAATAAGAAATCCTCCCACAACCCCATGCATACACTGTGAAGAAGTAACAATTCACCTTCAATCCCTTCTTGCATTATTGTTTTTTTGTAAACGGCACCCGTCCACCAAATATAAAACTGGTTCTATCCCAGTATTTATATTACTCTAAAATCTGAACATCTCTAACTGCTTGGAAGAGAACCAATCTTCTACTTTATCTTATTTCTTTGAAAATTACAGGAGAAGGATCTTGAAGAAAATGGAGTTTTGTGTGCTTTTAAAATAAGCAGAAGTGTAAAACACATTGAAAGATGGAAAAATCAGAAGATGGCTTTTTTCTGTAGTTCTAGGAATCATCAAAATTGTAGTTTTCAACCAAAAAGACTATAATCTACCCTTGCAACTCGTTTATGACTGTATCTTAAAATGGCTTGGTGTTCTTATTTTTTTCCTTCACTGCCCCTGGACTGGGATGAGAAAGCCAAATAATACCTCATTGCTTTCTACAGATGCTGTTGCAAAATTTCGTTGTCAAAGCAAGCCCTGGGCAGAAAGTCTAACCATTTAATCCTGTGGGTATCCAGGAGTGATACATCTGCTGCAAGGGGCAGTACGCAGGTATTACTGGGCAGATAAACAGTAGTTCTCAGAATATTTTAAAAACAACATGTGAAACATAAAGCATGGACTTAAGACAGAGGGGAAGCTTATTGGGTAAAAGAAAGAATATGTTGGTAATTTAACCCATTGACAGCTTTACATAGCTGATAGGCAAGATTGAGCAAATGGATGATCTTTCTCTGTTTTTACAGAAAATGAGAATAGCAGTAGTCTACAAGTGGGATGAGAATACAAACCAGTATGGATGAGGTTTCCTCTGTAGCACATCTGTGCAGGCATGGGCACTGGCTGCTTAATGTGCATCAGGGATGACAAAACCCAGGAGATACCCTGATGTTACTCCTTCCCAGGTGAAAATGCCTATGGTTTCTCTTACTCCTCTTCTTTGCAAGAAACCAGTACACCAGTGTGGATCCTCAGGAAAAATGCAGCAAAAGTCTAATGTTCGGAATTACCAGCCAGTTTTTTCAGCATGATGCTGAACAAAATTGAGGAAAAGCACAGAAGATAAATTGATTTCTCTGAGAATGTTAGTTACACACATACCTCACAAAATAAGGATAGGAAAAAAAAGAGTTAGATACACCTAGTGTAAAATACTGGTTTTGTGGAAAGCTGAATGATAGGTGTTATCCTATTTTCTTCAGAAATAAATCTTTGTGTGCTGCGGCAAATGTAATGCCAGGTCACATAACACCATTGCAATAACTACAACAAACAGAACATCCCAGGAGCACTTACCATGTATAAAGAAAGAATAAATAATAACAGAGTATTTTACATTTATACAGCTTTTCATCTCAAAGGATTCTGAAACACTTGGCAAGTTTAAACAGCCACACAGATTTCTATACAGATAACAGGTTCCACTGCTGAAACAGGTAACTTTCATAAACAGCAGTGCATAAGTCAGAAAACAAAGAATGTTAGTTAAATAAATGAATCCACAGAAAAAATCTTCTCTCTTTCTTTCTTGTGTTGTAGTGTAGAAGACCTGACAGAAGAGGAAGGAGTTAAGACACTGATCTAACTTGCATCTTCTAGTTTTAATTCTTCATTTATTGTGCAGTCTCCATCTGAAGAAATCCGATTTCAAAACCCATCAGGACATGGTCCTGGGCAGCCTGCTCTAGCTGGTGCTGCCTGAGCTGTCCGGTTGGACTATACGACCTCAGGATGTCCCTTTCTATCTAAATGGTTTTGTGACTTTCCTGTAGAGCTGAAGCAAAAATTTCTTTGGTAGTATATTGAAGGAATCGTACAATTTCATCATAAAGTAACTACCTGCCTGTTTACCCTTGATGTGTGAGGCATTCCAGCAAGGCTTCAGATTAGAGACCAAGGAGATATTTCTCCAATAGTGATATCAAGTACTGAGCCTTAAGGAAAAGAATTTTCTTTGGTACAAGATAATGGAGTTCTTTTCTCCATGGAAAACTATGAAGAGGACCAGCTGCTGGTCTGACAACCTAACCACCTAGTAATGGTAGCTGTTGGGGAATGCAGAATCACAGAATGACAGAATTGCTCGGTT
>NW_010156620.1:0-463 GCF_000695765.1 Mesitornis unicolor
GGCTGGTAAGTCCCATGTAGGTATTACAGGAGAGATCTTCTAGGACTAGATAGAAAGTGAGATCTACTGGTCCTGTGGAGCAGTCTCAATGCTGTGTGGGCCTCTGCCTTTGTAAGTGAGATTCAACTTCACTGCTTTGTGTGGCTCTGAAGTGTTGGTGTAGGATGTGGGTATCTGGGAGCCAGTACTGTAGGTCGACAAGCAGTGGCAATTCAATGGGTGCTTTTACATAGACATCACACCAGAGTCTGCAGCCTTTATCAGCCATGAAGTACTGCCTTGCTCAGTACTCATGAGAATCTGTTTTGAAGTTATTAGAAGCTATGTGGTAGCAAAAAAAAGGAAATACTGTGTTTTCCTTTTTCAAAAAGGTTTCCTTATGGAATAACACAGTCAAGATTCCTTTCCTTAAAATAGAAGTGAAAAATACTGATGTTTTCAAGCCCTTCTAAGAACAAATTAA
>NW_010156621.1:0-435 GCF_000695765.1 Mesitornis unicolor
GCCCAAACGCTTAATTTTAGGGACAAAACTCCCAATTTCAGGGCCCTATCTTTCATTTTTAGGCCTCATTGTTGACGGGGTCGCAACCATGACGAGAAAAACTTATCTACGCAGTGTCAGATAAGCAGGCACTTCTTTATTTTCAGCGCTGGGGAATACAGAGGGTAGCCCCTCAAAGGTGTGTTTTGCCCCTCATACATTTTCACAGCCTATTTATATATCTTTAACAAAACGTATCCTACAAGGTTTCTTAGCAAAGTTTGCCAAACAAACATATCCTACAATGCTTCTTAGCAAGGTTTCCAAAAAAAGCATATCCTACAATGTTTTTTTGCAAGGTTTCTCAAACAAACATATTCTAAACAAATACCTATTCTAACTACATAATTATTAGCTCACTTTAGTTACCTTAATTGGTCAAAATACTTTTCAATT
>NW_010156622.1:0-240 GCF_000695765.1 Mesitornis unicolor
GAGCTCTGCCTGCAGCTCTCCTGCACTCGGGTAGCCATCGGGCTTCTTGAGGGTGTGGGTCAATCGGTGCTTGGCCAACCTGCGCTTGAACCAGAAGCTCTCCTCGCACTGGTCACAGGCGTAGGGCTGCTCGCCCACGTGTGGGTCTGCTTGTGTCTGATCAGGCTGGAGTGATATTTAAAAGTCTTCCCGCACTCCCCACACTCGTAGGGCCGCTCACCGCTGAGAATCAACTGGGGG
>NW_010156623.1:0-27927 GCF_000695765.1 Mesitornis unicolor
TCCATGCGCGTGGGCGCCCCGGGCGGGGTGGGGGGGAGGTAGGGAAGCGGGGCGCAAGCGGTGCCGATGCGAGAGGTTTGGGGCGCTTTCAGCCTTCCCGCGCTGCGTCATTATTGCCATCTGGATGACGAATGGATTTAAAGGGCGACGCAAAATCCAGGGGAACAGCGGAGATGGAAGCACAGTGACTGAGCCGAAATAAACGTCCTGACTCTCAGACCTGTGTGAGGCTCGAAAAGGCAGCTTGCCCTAGACCTGTGTATTTTCTGGAGGGGAACGGACACAAGATAATTTACTATCCTAGACCAATGCAACTCGCGCAGCATCTCACCTAACAGTGTTGCAGTCATCTTCGGTGACCACCTCGCAGGGAGCACCTTTGCGGGCTGAACCCCCAGGCACTGGCCAGCTTCAGCCACCTCACGGGGCACTCAGCACTTTACCAGGCCTCCTCATCAGCCTCCTGCTCACAGAAGTTGATGGTATTGAGGGCATTGCTCAGTAAAAGCACAGAGGAGCTAGAGGTGCAAGGAGCTGAACTTTCAGCAGATCTCATCATCTTCTCCCAACCATCTCTTTTTTCAGCAGTGTGATCTTTCAGCAGCACAAAGAGCAGAAGCATACATGCTTTGCACGGCCAGTGTCATCCCACTTTATTACATTATTCAGAAAAGTTAATGTGCAGAAAGATGTTACCTAGCTAAGAAATAAACCAAGAAGGAAGGGTAGAATGTGCGGCTGTCCCTGGGAAGAGGGATGTACTTGGTAGGAGTAAAATAAAGGCCCATTGGCATCGCTTGTTCGTGTCACTGTAGGGGTCAAGCAACAGGAACTGCTGTGGAGTGCAGGGGCTGCTGGATGCCTAGATCCTCCTCTGCCTCAGGGACTACCTAGTAACTACCTTCAAGGTTCAGGTACACCAACTTTACCTGAACAATCTCTTTCCAATTAGCTAGTTAATTTTCATACACACAAGCAAGATGCAATGAAGTTACTTTGTCAAAGTATCATCCCACAAATACATGTGCAAGACTTGTAAATTTCTGCTCAAACTCCAGAAGAAAATGAGGAGGATGTTATCTTCAAATATGTTCACAGAATACCAAGTTGGAAGGGATCTCAAGGACCATCTGGTCCAACCTTTCTTGGCAAAGCACAGTCTAGACAAGATGTCCCAGTACCCTGTCCAGCTGAACCTTAAGAGTGTCCAGTGTTGGGGAATCCACCACTTCCCTGGGGAGATCATTCCAATGGCTGATTGTTCTCACTGTTAAAAATGTTCCTATTGTGTCCAATTGGGATCTCCCCAGGAATAACTTGTACCCATCACCACTCATCTTTTTCATGTGACTCCTTGTAAAAGGGGAGTCTCCATCTTCTCTGTAGCCACCCTTTATATACGGGAACATGGCAATAAGGTCTCACCTGAGCCTTCTTTTCTCAAGGCTGAACAAACCCAGTTCTCTCAGCCTTTCCCCATATGGCAGTGCTTCCCAGTCCTTTGATCATCTTTGTGGACCTTCTCTGGACCCTCTCCTGCCTGTCCACATCTTTTTTGCATAGTGGGGACCAAAAGACAGCATTCCAGGTGTGGCCTGACAAGTGCTGAGTAGAGTGGAATAATGACTTCTAGGTCTCTGCTGATGATGCCTTTGATGCAATCCAGCGTCCTGTTGGCTTTCTTTGCTGCAGCAGCGCACTGTTCACTCATACTGAGCTGTCTGTCCACCAGGACCCCCAGGACCCTTTCCACAGAGCAGCTCCCCAGCTGGGGAGATCGCAGACTGGGCTGCACGACTGCATGATGTTTTCCCGGGAGCAAGCCCTTACACTAGTCCCTGTTGGACTTCAAAAGGTTCTTGTAAGCCCACTCTTTCAGCCTGTCCAGGTCTTCCTGCAGGGTGGCTCTCCCTTCCACTGTCACTTCCCCACTCAGTTTGGTAGCATTGGCAAACTTCATCAGGGTACACTTGATCCTATCATCCAGATGACTTACGAAGATATTAAACAGTGTTGGACTTTGAAGCTGCAGGTGGGGTCCTGGCTGCACAGCTACCTTCTGGGTTCCTGTCAATCTACACTGATGTAAGGGACAGGAGTCAGTGGCCCAGGGACAGGTTGGCAAGGCTGGCCCAATCCACTAACCCAGCTGAAGTTGGGGGAGCTTAGCACCCAGTTTATGCACCAGTGAGATGTCTGCACTGTACTATGTGAGTTCTAGCTACCAAATTGCAGTGTAAGATTTTCAGGTCTTTTCAGTGCAAATCTTGCTCTTACACAAAATACCAGCAGGGGGAAGTAATGCTTCTGCCTGGAGTGCTTTTCCTCCACCAGCAACGTAAGTACTACGGACTGCTTGCTTTTATGAAGTGCTTGCCACTTGTTTAATAATCATCACAGAAAACCCACCGGGTGTCAAGATGCAGGTTTAATGTGCCAAAATAAACACTGTGCCTGTGATCTGCAGATTTCTTTCCACCTTTTAACGGAGAATGTTCAATTTACTACCTGCACTCAGCAACTAACACTGAATATATTAAAGGAAAAGGCTCATTTCTCCTAGCCGTGTGGATTAGCAAAGATTTTGTGAAATGACTGCAAGATACATACCCCTAATGCATCTCCAGCTCTGATCTGCATGCACTGTATTTCACACACTGGTCTGTAGCACAACTACTTTTTGCCCACAGCCCCTTCAAGTAGATTCCAACTACTCCCAAAGCACTGTATTGTCTAAATAATTATTCCTTTAGAATCATTAAAACATCAATATTTTCTCATTCTTTTAAATAAAAATTAAACACTTTAATTTGCTATAGCTACAGTTTCCATGTAAAAAAAGGACAGCAGGCATCTGGGGGAAAAAACAGATGCATTTTATTATTTGAAAACTTAAAAAATAATTTGAACTATTTTTTTTCGATTTACATATGTCTACAAATGCTCTATAGAGGCCAGTGTCAGGAAAGGACAGGACAGCAAGTGGATTTCAACTTAAGCAGCCCAAGAAAACTCCCTCCTGGTGTCGTTCATGCATTTTTCTGTTTTGTTATGTTCTCCCTGCTGTAACCTAAGCATTCTAGATCCAAAAAACCTGACACAGGCCCACCAGATTTCGCAGAATGGATTTTCATTGACTTCCTTAGCCTTTCATCAAGCCTAAAAGTCAGTTTTCTTTTTATGTCTTCCTTTTTCGTTTACAGAAAATATATGAGCAAAATTGAAGTTGGGAATAGAATGTTTGTTCATTCTTCTCTTGATGGTGTCTTCAGAATCAGGTTATTAAAAAAATAAAGAGCTAACTAAGACACAAGGCAGAACGGGTCTTCAAAGTTAATAGAAACTCATTTTGTAGGTGGGCTCTGAGGAAAGGAAGGCAGCTTATCTCAATTTTTGCCACACCTGTGGAAGTGAATTTCATTAGATGCAGACTATGGAAAACAATTTGCAGAAGAGGACATTGAAAGCAGCACAGCATTGTTCTTTATACCGCTTTTTTATATTAGTCACTATTTATTAGGCAATTGTGACTTAGAAGCATTAAGCAGCATTCAACTACATCATAAAAGAGAGTTCAAGTAGCCCAAGACGTATGTAAAAATACTTCACTGAAAATGGAACATGAAAACAGCAGGAAGATGATTTTCCCTTGTCTGGGCAGAAGGACAGCAATATTACCAAGACAAGAACACCAATGATGTCAGCTTCTTGCTCATGATTCCTGGTGAAGCTTCACACTCTTCGAGTATCAGAATCATGGAAGGGGAAATTCTGGCTTGCTAACTCATAGCTAAGGGTGCTAAAACAGGCTCCAACACATTTAAGATACAATAGCAAGTCATATGTAACAACAAACACTAAGAAAACCAACCCCATCAAACACCCAAGCCCACCAAGAACAAAGGTAGATTAAACATATATAAAAAGTAGAATTAAGAAAAAAATTAATTCAGTTCTTTATCACCCGAGTTACCTGCATGATTTCTCAAGCTACAAGTTCTTATTACAGAGCCTTAACCATAGTTTTAATTTTCTGTTACCTCCACCAATGTGACTAGAACATGACCACAAACACCAGGGTCACAGGATGAAGCCTACAATGTTTCTCAAAAAACAATTTCTTTATGTTCTCAGAGGTTAACAAAGCAACAAAATAGGCTTATGTACTGTTAGTGATTCTAAGGTCCAAGTCACAGCTCTATGTCTCAGACTCCACTTTATGCTTATTTGGGCACAAATTGATTTGGATTGGACTAATTTTTACTGTTGAATGGGTCTTACTAAGCACCTTTTTCCCAAGACAACACCTCTGGACAAGATAAGCCAGAAAGCTGCATCATCTGGAATCACTGCGAATTCAGAAGATACTTAAATTTTTCTTCACATAATGTGAAGACTGGCCAGATTTCATGTTTTCGTTTCTAGATCTCTTCTTCCAGTTCCACTGGAAATGTCACAGGCATGACCCCATGGAATGAGCTTTGCAAGAACTGGGAAAGCATCTGACGACTGCTCGTCAAGACATCCCCAGGAGACAGGCTGTCACATTGAAGAGAGCTGTAACTGTTGTGAAAGGCCTGATCCCACCAAAAGAAGATATAGTGATGGTGATGTTAAGGTTGGGTGTCTATGGGTAAGAATCAAGGGGAAGGCCAACAAGGCCGACATTGCTGTGGGAGTTTGTTACAGACTGCTCAAGCAGGAAGGTGAGGCTGATGAAATACTCTATAAGCAGTTGGGAGAGATTTCGTATCACTACCTCTTATCGTTGAAGACTTCAACTTCCCAGATTTGTGCTGGGAATACAGAGAGGGAACAGTCCCAGAAGTTCTTGGAGTGTATGGAAGGTAATTTCCTGACACAGCTGTGAAGGAGCCAACAAGGAAAGGCGCCCTGCTGGACCTGCTGTTTGTGAACAGAAAAGGACTTGTGAGGGATGCGACGGTTGGAGGCCACTTGGGCATAGTGATAATGAAATAATAGAATTTTCAATTCTTGGAGAAGTCAGGAGCGGGGTTAGCAGAACTGACACCTGGAACTTCAGTAGGGTAGAATTCACCCTGTTTAGGGTCTTGGTTGACAGAGCCCCTTGGGAGGCTGTCCTGAAGGGCAAAGAAGTCCAGGTAAGCTGGGCATTCTTCAAGAAGGAAGGCTTAAAGGCACAGGAACAGGACATCCCTATGTCCCAAAAAGATGGGTTGGCGAGGTAGAAGATCTGCCTGGCTGAACAGAGCTTTGGCTGGAACTCAAGAACAAAAGGAGAGTTTATGGCCTTTGGAAAAGGGCAACGGGTCCCCCAGAAGGACCACAAAGACACAGGGAAGCCATGCAGGGAGAAAATCAGGTGGTCAAAGCCCAACTAGGACTCAATCTGGCTACTGCCATAAAAAACAATAAAAAGTGCTTCTATAAATACATTAACGGCAAAAGGAGGACTAGGGAGAATCTTCCTCTTTTATTGGATGCAGGGGGAAACACAGTGACTAAGGATGAGGAAAAGGCTGAGGTACTTAATGCCTTCTTTGCCTCAGTCTTTAAGAGCAAGACTTGTTTGCTGGGTATGCAGCCCCTTGAGCTGGAAGGCAGGGATGGGGAACAGAATGAGACCACCATAATCCAAGAGGAAATGGTTAGGGACCTGCTGCACCACCTAAACATCTACAAGTCTATGGGGCCAGATGGGTTACACCCGAGAGTGCTGAAGGAGTTGGCAGATGTGATCCCCAGGTCACTCTTCATGAATTATCAGCAGTCCTGGCTAACTGGAGAGGTCCCAGTGGACTGGAGATCAGCAAATGTGACACCTGTCTACAAGAAGGGCTGGAAGGAGGGTCTGGGAAACAACAGAGCTGTCAGTCTGACCTCAGTGCCAGGGAAGGTCATGGAACAAGTCACCTTGAGTGCCATTACACACCATTTACAGGACAACCAGATGATCAGACCCGGTCAGCATGGGTTCAGGAAGGGCAGGTCCTACTTAGCAAACCTGATCTCCTTCTATGACAAGGTGGATGAGGGGAAGGCTGTGGACATTGCCTACCTGGACTTCAGTAAAGCCTTTGTTACTGTTCCCCACAGTATTCTCATGAACCAACTGGTTGTCCAAAGCTTGGATGGGTGTACACTCTGCTGGATCAAGCACTGGCTGGATGGCCAGGCCTAGAGAGTGGTGGTGATTGGAGCTAAATCCAACTGGCAGCCGGTCGCAAGTGGTGTTCCCCAGTGCCCACTGTTGGGGCTGATCCTGTAAAATATCTTTACCAATTACCTGAATCAGGGGATTGAGTGCTCCTTCAGTAAGTTTGCAGATGACACCAAGTTAAGCAGGAGTGTTGATCTGCCTAAGGGTAGGAAGGCTCTACAGAGGGACCTGGACAGGCTGGATCAATGGGCTGAGGCCAATTGTATGAGGTTCAACAAGGCCAAGTGCCAGGTCCTGCACTTCAGTCAAAGCAACCCCATGCAGCACTACAGGCTTGGGGACGAGTGGCTGGATAAGAGGAAATAGCGTCAAGTTACGTCAGGGGAGGTTTAGGTTAGACATCAGGAAAAACTGTTACACTGAAAGTTGTGGACTCTCCTTCTCTGGAGACATTCAAAACCCACCTTGACGTGTTCCTGTGTGACCTAATCTAGGTGATCCTGCTCTGGCAGGTGGTTGAACTGGAGGATCTTTCAAGGTCCCTTCCAACTCCTAACATTCTGTGATTCAGTGAAAGGATTATCAAAGACTGGAACAGGAATCATCATCCTTGGATGTATTTAAAAGCCTTCTAGATAGAGTGCTTAGGGACATGGTTTAGAGCTTGTTAACGGTTGGACTTGATAATCTTAAAGGTCTTTTCCAACTATAACGATTATCTGAAATCCCATCAGAAGCCCCATGCAGAATGCAGAGATACAGTATAGAAACAGAAGTGGATATGGATATGACACAGCGAAGTGCAGAAGTATTTGCACTTGCCTTACTTTAAGTGCTTGATTCCCAGTCATGCAAACTCCTGCTTCCTCTACAGATGAAAAACATGCAGGTGCATCTCAGCTTCTTGCCTAGTAAAAGCTCTGGGCAGCCTGAAGCCTGAGCTTGCCCCTCACAGATATGGAGATGGCTTTTGAATGCTCTTTTGGTATTACTGAGGAAAGGGGAATTCAACTTGTCAATTTTTCCTCCCAGAGAAAGTCCCCTCTGTAAGGGTTTGATCACTAGTTGCCTCCGAAAGGCAATGCTGAGAGCATAAAAACTGAATTGAAGCAAGATTCTAGCTCAAAACATCTGCTGTAATAATTTAAAACAGTTTTCCCATCTTCAGCTGTAATTACTGCAAGAGGAAAAAGCAAACCCACCTTTTCAAATCATGCATTAAAGCACTGACTCTTCATTCTGTGGCTTAACTTTTTAAAACTACATTTAAAAAAAACAACTTTCTTTTTAACTTCTGACAGCAGATGTTTCTTGGAGGAATTTCATATCCTCCAACAACCCTATCAGCACTGAGTCAGACTCCAGAATGTAAATGCTGATGAAGCTGTGTTGCTTCCTCTAGATTTTAATTCAGAGATGCCTGATGAAACGGGCCTATTACTGATAGAATTGACCTAAACCAGTTGCTTGACTAAGCTCTTTCAGCTTGTTGACTAAAAAAAGTGTGTGGTTTTTACTTGAGCCTCTTTATGTGGTTTTGAGAACACAAAGAGAAAAAGTTTCTCTGCAACGTTGAGCTGTAAATTGGAATCTGATGGTACTTGGAATATGTTTGGCAGAAGCTCATCATTAAACTCAGACTGAAAAAATATGCCAGTAGAAGTGTTTCAACAATCATTTATGCAGAAGACGGTGAAGGAAAAGGTGGGAGGAAAAACTCTTGGGTTTCCTCTACCTTTTTTTCCTTTTTGAGATCTCCTGTCCAGGTGAAATAGATAAACACTCACCAAAATCACATTTGCAGTAGATAGTGCTTTCCTTAATCATTCCATGAACAAAAAAAAAGTTTCCAATCCTGTGTAATCACTAAAAATATTATTGAAAATCGCTTTCTCCCTTTCCTGGGAGAACTCTAACATTACAGCTTATATTCAGCATACTGTATATGAGTGCTTAAAAAGTTTCAGTATATTTACTTCTTCTCTCTTTTTCCCTTACAGCTATAGAGGCTGAAAGGACTCCTGAATTAAAAAGACTAGCTAAAATTGAATCACAGATTAGGCTCACACAGCAAATTGCATTCAATCTGCAAAGCACAACAATTGGTGCAAGAAGACCCCTCCCACCCTCTGAGCAGAAGCTGAACCCAAAGCCTTGAAATCCTGACTCCAGATTTATCATGCCTTACTCCGATCTCTTAACCAGGCCAGGCACCCAGTTCACATTTACACCAGCCTAACTCAGACCTTCCTACTTCTGACGCCCACTCATCACAGAAGCTGCTCGAAAGACTAAGGCAAGAGCTAGACAGAGGAAGAAACTTCTGCCCAGAAATAAACATCACCCTTTGACCCGAGCCTTCATAAGGGCTTTGTTTACAATTATGATTGGCACATTTGCCTCTTGGATCCCTCACCTGCAGGAGCCTATTCACACACAGGGAGTGAGGCAACCTTCTGTAGGAAGGGGGAGATGCTACTACTTTAAAAATGCCATTTATAAAACCCACTTCTTTCCATTCTAGCCTTTCAGTTATCCTTGAGCCTGAAGGTGAATTTGTAAAAAAACCTGACTGGAGTGAAATATAACTCTTCTCTCCACACACATAAGATGATAAATTTCTCTGGTCAGGTGCCGATTTGTGTTTTTGCCTAGTACCAGCAACACTGGCAAATCTCAAATTAAGTGAATGAGACTGCTGGACAACATGACATAGCAAGACTACACAATAAATTGTGCTAGGGGAGCCAGGAGATCTTCAATGATGAGGTGCCTATGTGCTTCCCTTAGCTGTACTTCTTTTCTGCCCGGTTCTATAACCTTGCAGTGCAGAAGAAGGTTATTGTATCTCCAGAAGCCTCTAACACCACGGCTGAGCCCAGGAAAAACAACAGAAAACTGTTCTCAAACCAGCATTATCTCTATGTGCAGCACACCATCAAGTCACTGCTCACACCAGAGACATGTAAATTATGTCTCTCTCTCACAAAAGAACCTTAATAATAAAAAGAGAAAGAAGGTGATTCTGGGGCTAAGGTAAATAGAGCAAACATTCCTACTAGCACATCCATGTGGTTAGATGCACAAACCCTGCTCAGGCAAATGTTTCTGTTGAATCCTGCTCTAAGGTAACAGTCATTTTGAAAGCAACCATCACCATGCCACTGCTACACATCACTAGACAAGCAGTTTATATCTAAAGTCCACGAACCAGAACGCCCAGGGCAAGTAGCCTGGGCTGCTAGGAGCACAAACCAGTCACATTAAGGACTTACCAGAACACAAGAGAACTGCTGAATGCTTACACTGATCCAAGGATTCGAAAGAAAGGCAAAAAATTCGGGCTTTGCTGGGAAGAAAAAGATCTACGCATGAAAAAGCAGGTTACAGAAAGGGGATGAATGCAGGAAAATTATCATATGAATGGACAAGCTTGCTTGTTTAACTGTATGCCTGGCTCACATAGCTCTTGCACAAATCTAACCTTGCTTGGTAATGTTTTATGATTCACTGAGAAAAGCTAAGAAAAGCTGTGCTTTGGGAATCGTTTCCATTAGGGCAGTGGGTAACATGATCAAATTGTGCTGATGGGAGGACTGGCAGTGCTCTAGGCACGCTGCTGTTGAGGAAACGCCTCCTGATAAAGACTCACTCCCCTACGATCTGTAGCATTAGCACAGTAACCTTTTCCACAGTAGACTGGGAATGATGCCCTCCTGTCATTATACCAACAGCCAGATCTGGGAGCTACCAGGCAGCAATAAAGCTGCTCCAAAGCATTCAGCGCTCATTAAAGATACTGAAATAAATGGACTTGACGTTACTCTATAATTTCAGTTATTGTAAATGAAGATTTTCTCATGGATACATGAAGGACACCCAGACCTGTTATTATAAAGTCAGAGGTCACCGGTCTTTGAGACATTATTATTCATTGTTGCAGAACTAATTACTAAAAAAAGCCCTTTCACACACTAAGACTACACTGAACAATGCCAGAACCTAAAGAAAGATTTGACCTCAAGAAACCTGCAACTTACATACAAAGCAGCAACAGAATGACAGCAGACAGCCAGTACAGGAAACCAGACTGTATGTGTCAGGCTGAGAGTGCCTATTTTGAACATAGCAGCAGTCTATACGGCATCAGATCAAGGGTGAACTATAATGAGACAAACAGGATGATGGGCAATCAGCTCCCTGCACTGTTTGGGGGCAGTTCCAATATGCTTGAAAGGTCTGGCTTCAGATGGTCTGGTGGTGGCCACAGGCTAGGAACACTCTAATGCAGAAAAGGCCACACACAGGAGGTACAAGGAGATGCAAGAAGATACAGTTACTGTGGTTATGCTGCACTCAACTCTTGACCACTCAAGGCCAGGATATTTTTAAACATACAACTGTTTGACATGAGAAATTTATTCACTTGTCAAGTGCCAAAAGAGCTGTGGAGAAAGTGACCCCATTCCACAGTGCACAGCCAAGCACTCTTCTGCTTTATCCTCCAACCCTGTCCAGCTTCCAAAAGACTCCTGCAGGCTTGCTCAGCACACTGAAGTTGGCTTACCCACCTCAAGGAGACAGAGAACTGTTATATGCAAATGCTCAAAGCCGTTGGCTCCAAGTTCAGTGGCCTTGGTGCGAATGCTGACACCATTAGAGGTGGAACCAAAAATCAGCCTTCAGCACTGAAGCTTTGAATTCCACCTCTGTCAAGACTTCAAGGCAAGAACAATAACCTGAATAACCTGAAACAATAACTGAAGCACTGATTGCTCTCCATGAATGATCTTCTCCTTGCAATGACGAATACAGCTTCCTTGGCCATACATATTTTTTCAGAGTACAAAACTGGCTCTGAAGGACACTTGAGTTTATTTGAACAAAACACATCAAAGCAGATCAGTAAGAAAAATAAGAGTGGTCTGAGGTAACACTGAAACTTTTTCAATGATCTTAATGCTAAAAGTTTCTGAGATGGTTTTTGTGCTTAGTCTTCAATGGGTTACCAGTGATGGTTTACAGATTAGCTACAATTTCTGTCCTAATATTCCCTAGGAATTAAAAAACCCCTGTAATTCTAACTGGCAATATCAGAAGCATTACTGATGTTGGAGATGTGAGAGGTAACACAACAACCTTATACAGCGACTTCTTTAGGAAGGAAAGGCTGAATAACTGGCATGCTACGTATCTTCCGCAACAAAGCATTCACCTGAACTTTCATGAAGAGTGGAGTGCAACCCAGCAATATAAAAATGTGGTGCTGAACACATACGTCCCCCTGAAGAAATAAAAAGCATATGTAGCAATATATGACTCAGTAGAATTATGAGTACACATGAAGAGACAGCTGTAGGATAAGCTATGTATTTTTAATGGAGTATCCCAGTGCATCTGTTCTTGAGGATAGTGTGGAAATATCCAGTTTAGCTTTAAAGAGAGCTGAGAAGTCAAATTAGACCCATACAAAGCTCCTTGTTACTGAATACCCGGGCTGCTTTTGTGACTGAGTTGGCTTGTTTAGACTTAACACTTCGGGAATCTAGCTATTATACTGAAGTAGCAGAGCCCTGACGGAAAAAAAAACAAATTATGGAAGTCATCACAGTACATCAAGGAAGACAAAATCCATTTCCTGGGACCCACTTGAGGAAATTAGCAATTAAACCTGCTCCCAGCTGTCCTGGCTTATTGGGATGGAATTTTAGACAGTTTTCTGCTGAGAAAAAATGCAATTTTGTAAGGACTACAACACTCTATTTCATGTAAACAAGGCAGATAAAAAAAACTCTGTTACAGTTTTTAGCCAGTCCTGGTATGCATGTTTATGATCAAGGTCTTTTGACAACCTTGAGTTAAGCAGGTGTAGAAGTCAGAAGAAGCAAAAGCTGGAGCAGATGACCCAGGCTGACCAGTTAACAATTACTTCATACCATAAACATCACATTCACTATAAATTGGGGAGATTGCTGGGGATGGCCTTCTTACTGACTCCTGCTCCTTCCTTCTTTTTCCCTCTTCCATGGATCAGCAGCCCGCATGTCCCTAAGCACAACACCTACTCATCTTTTAAACACCTCTAGGGTTGGTAACTCCACCACCTTCCTGAGCAGCCTGTTCCAGTGCTTGACAACCCTTACAGTAAAGAAACTCCTCCTAATATTCAACCTAAATCTTCCCTGGTGCAACCTGAGGCCATTACCCCATGTCCTATCACTAGCTACCAGGGAGAAGAGACAGAGCCCCACCTCTCTACAACCTTCTTTCAGGTAGTTGCAGAGAGCGATAAGGTCTCCCCTCAGCCTCCTCCAGACTAAACAACCCCAGCTCCCTCAGCCACTCCTCATAAGATTTGTGCTCTAAACCCTTCACGAGCTTTGTTGCCCTTCTCTGAACATGCTCCAGCATCTCAATGTCTTTCTTGTAGTGAGGGGCCCAAAATGGAACACAGGATTTGAGATGCAGCCTCACCAGTGCCGAGTACAGGGGAAGGATCACTTCCCTGCTCCTGCTGGCCACACTATTCCTGATACAAGATAGGATACTGTTTGCCTTCTTGGCCACCTGGGCACACCGCTGGCTCATGTTCAGCTGATTGTCAACTAACACCCCCAGGTCCTTTTCTCTCCAGCCACTCCTCCTTTTGCCAGACAGCTACTGAACTACTGAGCTAGTTTTAGAAGGAAGTAAGTTGTAAAGGAAGAGGCTGCTTAGAAGCATTCAGGAGCAACAGTAATGAGCTCTCAAAAGTCTCCAAGGAGCAACTGAAATTTCTTCTTTGTAGGCCACTGCCTTTCTTTTCTCATGCATAGGCAAAAACCAGCGAGAAAAACAAAGGTATGATAAACTACTAATGGCACAGGTCTGCTTATGTAGCAAAGGGTATATGCTTTTGTCAGCTAATTCTGGTTGGAAGGAAAAAAGCATCTTTTCTTTCTTTGGTTAACACACAAGGACAGTTCTTTAATTAGAACCATAATGAGTTATATATCAGGTCTTTGCCTAGTCTGGTAAACTTCTTGCTGAAAATCAGATATCTATAAGGGAAAGTCTCTTTCAACTAGAACATGTCCTGGTTGCATACTCAGCAAGACACAGTTGAGAAAAACAAAAAAAAAAGGAGAGAAAGAAAAAATGGAAAAAAATAAAAAATTCAAAAAATGAGAGAAAAGGAAAAAGACAAAAAAGCAGAAAAAGAAACTGATCCCCCCCCCCCAAAAGCACTCAAGATTTCCCACCCCCTACCCCCCTTGAAAATTATGTAGTCAGTGTACTAAGAGAGCACACAGTATGTGCTCTATTCAAGGAACTAGATCCTCAGCCATTTTTCTTCTCATTTCTTTGAAGGAGGCATAAGGATTTTAGGTAGTCTAATCCTGTGTAGGAAAAGCTGAGTATCGATGCATGTTCCTAGTCTGGTTCCCCATAGAAGCCAAGCTTAGGCAATCACACTGTGTTGGCACATCTATTTTGTAATAAGTTTTGAGCTCTTGGGTCTATTTAAACCAAACTGACAACTCCCAAGTGTCACAAATGGCAAGCTCCACCTGCTTAGCAGAAGACAGACCCTCGCAATGTCCTCACAAATTTTAAACTAGGAAGCACTCAATTTTTATTAGATATCCAGTTCCTTGAGGCTGAGACAAAAACCCAAAGAAATTCAGACCAATTCTCAAAAGAGGACAATGTCACCTTTCATGACTTCTTATAAACACCTGAATGTTTCCCATTGGGGCCCATCTGTTTTATCATAGTCAGCGTAATCAGGAATTTGGCCAAGAAAACTTAAGTGTAAAACTCCATATTATCCTGCATGATCTTGTTTTCAGCTGTACACTGATGGTATTGGGAAGATGATTCCAGATGGAAAGAGCCAGATCAAACAGACTGAAGTCAGATGAAGAAGGGCCACATTTATCCTTTTTTGTTCAGACAAGAATGCTTTGCTTCACAAGATCCCAGGTTTCTCAAAAAGAGTTAAAATAGTGAATGGGGATAGCTGGGTTTCCCAGCTGGCCTTCTAGAGCTAAACATTAGCAGAGTGAATAGACAGATCTGTTTATTCACTAACCATGTGCTCACCTTCCAAGGGCAATCATCTGAGAAACAAAGGATTGTCTGGGAGGGTTCTTTCATTTTTCTGGGAGTGGGAAGGTTAGGTCAAGTTAATTATCCTTTGTTTTTCTATGCACCCAACATTAAAAGAAAACTGGGTGTAATACACCATACCACAGAGCTTCATATCTGTGAAGACAAGTAGCAAATCCTGGACTCTTGTACTGATTTGTGTTGCCCATGGGCAAATAATTTGCATCAGATTACAGCCTAATATCAGAATGGGCTTCATAAAAAAAACCCAACAGTTCTGTTTCTACATTGTTTGGCTTGTATCTGAAAACATCTAAAGGAAGAATTAAATCACCTTAACTATACTGTCTAGTTACTATAACCATTTTTTTGTTTCTAAAAACCAGACATACCCAAATGCTCTGAACTCACCATGTTAAAACAGCAGCAGCATATCAACTAGCTGCATTTACTTACTTTGCCTGTTGACAACTGTAGTCCTGAATATCTTCTGTCTTCACTTTAAAGTTCCTTTATATAGATACACTGTCAGCTAGTCAATCTGCTTCTTATCTACACAGAATTCATTTTCCTTCCTCAAACTACACTGGTCTGAAAAAGACACAACTTTTCAATTGTGTTGGTGTGGTGGAGAGAATAAAAATCACAGCATTACTGTGACAAATGAAAAAGGTTATTTTCCTTTTTTAAGTCACGCTATTGCTAGCTAGAACACCATTAAACAAGCTGAGACAGTGACCGTTTCAGTTCTAGGACACTTGAATGCTGTGGGCTACTATTCTGAAGAGTGAAAACCTTGGATAATCACAGGTCTCTGAACTTAAATCCACCTCTGCAATGCAAAATGTTGTCAAATTAGTACTCCTATACACTTCCTGACTGGACAAGTCACAACCTTCAATTCTGGTAAGGACTGCTGGGACAAGAATACTGCCAAACCCTTGAATTGTCCTGTGCTGGCTGACAACAGTTAATCATCATCCCAGGTTCCCATATAGCATAAACCAGTTTCCTTTCAGTACAGTTTTGATTATCTACAGTATCACTAAAACACTGAGTTACTTAGAACCTGATATCCTGGCTCCCACCTCAAACTGGGTTGCTTTTAGTAGATTACATTGCTGTCAGATCACTGCCATAGCATCCAAGCACAAAAACATCCAAAAAAATGTGATACGGTCTCAATGCCCAGGTATGCTGAAAAACAAGGAGAGAAGAAAAATTATCCTCTTCTGTTCACCACAATGTGGAAACTGTCCAGAGAGGAACCCACAGTCCTGCAGCTTTTCTCAAACGGACACTGAATAACAGGAGGACACTGAAAACTTAAAAAGACACACAGCCTTTTTGTTGCAAAGTTCTTCAGTGCAGTAACCACAGTGAAGGATGTAACACAAGGCAAGAAAAATCAGTCACAAGGACACAAAAATACCCAGACCCACTGACCAGTGTACTTTAAGTGTATTTTTTATTTACAGAGTGGAGATGCCTAATCAGTTATAAGGTTAGACACCTGATAATTCAGCTTTTTTTTGTAAAAGTGTATAAATATATAGCTAAAACTCTATGAAGTAAACATTAACTGTGATACTTACAGTAAACATTCATTCCTATCCTTATGCTACAAGGCATCTCTTTCAAGATAGCCTCTGTCAAATAGCTGTAACTGTACTAAAGCGGCAAAAATTCTGTGCCATAAACAAGCTTTTAAAAGAAACTAGTAAAATATCTTTGTAATAAAATTTGCCAGGATGAAAATAGTGCTTCATCCCTCCCACATCCCCAGCCCATAAGAAACAAATACCCCAAAACAGTTGCAGAACTGCAGGAGGTATTATAAGATTAGTTTTTTCTTCTTCTTGTTTTTTTTTAAATTAAAATATTTTTATTTCAGTACTTTATCACATATTAAGGAAGCTGCAAAAAATGCAGCATTATTAAATATTATATACTGTTATACAAAAATCTCACATATGTGTCCATGGGGCTGAAGACATTAGTGGTATTTTATGAGCTTTTCCTTATAATTATATACCTTAGTTGGAATGATGGATAGAAAAGACATCTGATAGCAACTGAAGAAAAGGCCTGGAAAACTATTGGCAGAACAAAGAAAACGTGAGAGCTTCTAGACCTCCTTGCTTCCTTATTTCAAAAGCACTTCTGCTTCAGTGTTTTATTTGCCTCTCTGTTGCTCTTCATGTTGGAGATGTTTCAGGACATAAAGGACAACTTGATAGCAGAAAAGGTACTGATCCTGCAAGGGAAAGGAAATCACAGAATAAGTGAAAAATGCTTGTAACGCCTAAGCCATTCACTCTCATCTGCACTTCACAGACACACATCACTTGATTTCAACACTATTTCTACAGTTAAATTAAAAAAAAAACAAATGACAAAACAAACAAAAAAACCCAAACCCAATATGCAACCTCAACTTAAGACAAATACAGGAACTCCCCTGCCACTAAAGGCATATTTTTATATGGGACGTTTATCCTCCTTTCACACCAAAACCTCCTCAAAAAGAGTAAGTACTTTAGAAAAGTAGAAATTCAGGCAGCGTATGAGTTTCAAGGTCTTGCATCTATGCCAAACTAATACAGAACTCAGATGACAGTGCAACTTCTTAACCTCAGTGACAGAGGTGGGGGTGTTAATACATGTGTTAGGGTGCAAAGTGGGGCTGAGAGTTTTGTAGTTTGGTTTGGCATGTGGTTTTTTGGTTTGGTGGGTTTTTTTTGTTTTGCTTTGTTTGTTTTTGGTTTGTGTTTTTGTTTGTTTGGTGTTGGGTTGTTTATTTGTTTTAAAACCACCCAAACCTCTGATTTGACAATCCCTTCACATGCAAAGAAAAAGTGCAGATTTTAACAAGACTCCGTGATGTCCATCTCTAAGGTAAAGTTAATTAGCTCTACATCTAGACTGCTCCTACCACATTCATTTAACTCCTGGTTGAATATCTCCCCAAAAGGAGACTTCAAGACATCTCTGGTAGTATCAGTGATTCATAGCAGCTACAGTTAGGCTTTCTCTTCAGTTTGTAATGCAACTTTTAGATTTAAAAAAAATCAGCTGATCTCTATAGTACACACTTTTGAAGAAGAAAACTACCAACTTTTTTTTTGTTTTTGTTCACAAAGCACAGACCGAAACAGCATGGCATGTTAAAGATTGCATGTATTTATAACTGTTAAATACATACTGCCCTTCATTGGTATGCATCTGATTTAAGTCTCATGACACAAACACTGCATTAGAGGGGACAAAGGCAGTCATTGTGTGCGTTACAGAAGGTTTCCTGGCACATCAGTTATTATCCCAGGTTCCCTCCTTTAGTGCATACGTGGAGAAGCCAGACTCACCTCTGTCTGAACCATCCCATGTCGCTGCAGACGCATGGTGCGCACCAGATCTGAGATGTCAAACTACCAAAACAAACAGAAATTTAAACATTGAAAAAAGACACAAGCATACACATCAAACATCTCTAGCATCAAACCAATGAGTCCAACTAGTTACGTTAAACATTTAGTAGTGAAACAAATAACAATCCGTGCCTGTGTGTGTTTGGTAGATTACCAGCATGTGCTGCCTCTGGGCAATATAGATGTGGCTTTCCTACATCAGATGCCATCCTCCTCTCGTTTTCCATCTCTGTGCACAGGCTCTCTTGCTTACTTTTACTAGGAGCAGAGTGTGCAGAAAATAGAGGCCCTTGGTCCAACCTAACAAAATGTTTTTTTATTTTCTCATGTCTATAAAGTTCCAGACATTTAGTGGATGCTTAGAAGCCCTGCTGAGCTAAGCAGGACATAGCTCATCTTCTCTACAAATTCACAAAAAGACTGCTACAACAGGCCACTGCTGGACATAAATATAAGGAAGCTAGCACCCTCCTGTGGATCATCTTAGAAAGCCTATCTCTGGTTGTGCTGTTAATTTACACACCCCCATCTTGGGCTGAGACATTTGTACACTGAGTTTTCTGTTTAGTAGCCTAAACAGATACTCTGGTTGGTTTCTAGCCAACGCCATTTAACATGATAGTTCCAGTGAGTATATCCAGCGAGGTGAGGCAGGTATTTTAACTTTTCCTTCAACTGCCAGCATCATCATATCAACACGCTGTTGTTCTCAAGCCATATACCAGAAGTCTGCTACAGTAGAAATGTCCTTGCAACATACCCCAGAACATCTTGAGTGGCATTTAATGACACTGGATTGCTGAGGTCTCAACAAACAGGACACTTAACAACTTGAAGTATTTCACATCAATCTTACACCCTGATTTATGTCACATTGAGACATACCCAGCATGCTACCCTCCAAAGCATGGCATATTCTTTAAAGAACTGAAGAGCTCCAATGGAACACATTTCCTGCAAGTCAAAAGCACAGCTTAGCCCATCCTCTTGGGTACTCACATCGAGGTCTCTGCTGATTAACCCCAGAACAACGTCTATACAAATAAGGGTCCCTGACCGTCCAATGCCTGCACTGCAGTGAGTTATGATAGGACCTGATTTGTGGACATGCCGCATGTAGGAAATAAAAGTAAGCAGGTCATCTGGTTGAGATGGGGTATCATGATCAGGCCAGGCGATGAAGTTCAGATGGGAAATGTGCCGTACTTCACCCGTCTGAGATTTAAAAACAACAACAACAACAAAATGTGACACATGGGAAGAAGAAAAAGACAACAGGTAAGTTCCCAAAGGAAACAGTCTAGGAAGAGCAGGATTTGCCCAAAGAAGGTGTTCTGTAATTCAACAAAACAAGAGAAACAATGAGCTAAACTGAAAACAAACAGCAAGTAATGAAATTGTGTAAGCTGCACTGTGCAGACTGAGATGATCATGCAAAGGAATGAACCAGCCAGACTGAATTATTAGTGAATTTCACATCCCTAATATATGTTTCTGTGGCCAAAGGCACATAGGGAGCCAAAATTTAGAGTCTCATTAGCATAATAAAATAATCTCCTAGCCCAACTGCCTTCTCCTATAAGGGTCACAGCGTATCACATGCTGCAATGAGGAAGAGTTGCTTAGTAATGATCACTACGCAAAGTAGGAAAGGTTACTTCTCAGTGTAGACATTGCAATCGAAAGCGGGCACGCCAGAAGTATGAGGATAAAAACACCACTCAGAAAAATATTTTTAGCATGCAGAATTCGATTCATTTACCTGAATCTCTTCCAGCTCCAGCACTCTAATGACAAAGCCCTTCAGCTGCTGGGCTCTTACAAGAGCAAGCCGTAGCCTATCATTTATCATAGTAGTTTTATTGAGTACATCTGGCCAGTAACGTTGGCACTTGATTTTTTCTCCTTCAACCTCCTGAGTCATCATGGCAATCACAGTACAGTTTTGCTCCCAAACCATTTGCCAGAAATCTGCTACAGTGGCAGGGAGAGGTCCTTGACATGCAATGTAAACGAACTCTTCATTCCCCACTGGCATGCGAATGAAGCTGGCATTGATGTATCCACCTTCAATCCCAAGAGGTACTCTAGTGGTGTCATCTGCACACACATAAAAATAACTTGGTGTTACGTTTGCACACAATTATAACTGATGCTGAACCCCACACACTCACATAGTACTTATCTCCCAAGACACTTCCAGATCTTATTTTTAAAAAAATCTCAATACTTGCTTTAGAATACTAAACAGTACTTCTCTTTGAATAAAGAAAAAGATGGCTAGGGAAGAAATCTAAATCAGCAGACAGGCAGAATATGTGATTTGAATTCTTCTGAAACCAAAGTTGACTATTTCTCACTCAAAACTAACCCTTGTCAGTTCTCCCTTCTCCTCCATACATCTCCTAGCTAACAAACAGAATTTTGTTACAGAAAATTTACTGACAATAGTATACATGTCTGTTTTTCCCATTTTACATGGGTAAAACAGAAAAAAAACTTGTCTGGGTCCATACATATATCTCATTTAAGACACAGGATCTGCTGACACAACTGAAGAATCTGAACATTCATCCCTACCTGCAACAGTAGCCTATTGTTCACCAATCTTAAATTACTTTAAAATTGCTCACTTTAAATGTGCAGGAAATAAGTGGCAGATTTACTTTTTTCCATACTCAGTAGTAGAACTAGGATTAGAACCATCTCAGTTCTGATCCAACCCATCTGAACACACAGGTGGCAAAAAAAATATCAGGTTATAGTTGGCACTTACAAGGAAGTATGTTTTTATATCTGTTCTTCCTCCTATTCTCCTTTGCTTGTCCAATCAAACACTGATCCAGAGGTTTTAATTCCTGAAGGTTCTGTAAAGAAGCAATTACATATGCATTAGAAAGTGCTGAATGCTAATGAGTGTTAGAAGCAGTTACATAACCAAGGCTTTAACAGACACAAACACAAAAAAAATCCTAAATAATTCAGTAACATGAAATAATCTAATTTCATATAGCTAGGAAAATACACCACCTTGAAACAACCCCCCAAAACTTATTATTTAGTAAATATTTTATCTTATTCTCCCAAAAAAGAGAACATGGCTGACTTCAGACTTTGGAAAAGGCTGTTTTCACATTCTGCAGCTAGATTTTGCAGTCTCTATTTACCTTGTCTATGCCTGTTAATGTCATATTCACTTGGTAATTTACCAGAACTAAAAACGATGTAAACACAGTTTTGAATTGAACTCTGGTTTTAAACTAATTTCATCTCTCAGCAGCTAGTGAAGGGAAGGGAGAGAAGTCTTTGGTAAAAGAATTCTTTTCATCCCTTTAGAGCTGCAAATTAAAGAGCTGTGGTATTTAAGGCAGTGAGAAACCAGCCATTCTAACTGTTTCATACTAGAAAAAAAAAAAGGACTTTAAAGGACAGTTAACTCACTTCAATCTCTTTAGAAGGGACTCCCTGTTCCAGCAATCCATGCAACATCCTGATCACTGACTTCAATTTGGCTCCTGAGTACTTGCCTCCAGGGAGCACATTCACAGTAGGGAATGCAGAGATCTCTTCATCTGTCACTAAAGGGAAATCTAGTAGAACAAGACAGATTGAGATAAACATAAAGAAAGGAATAAAAAGCTAAAATTAAGGAAACAAACTGCAGTGAAGTGTTAGATTTCCTTGTTACTATTCACCAGTGTGCTACTTGTTTTTTTCTAGAATCCCT
Source organism: Mesitornis unicolor (assembly GCF_000695765.1). NCBI lineage: Eukaryota > Metazoa > Chordata > Aves > Mesitornithiformes > Mesitornithidae > Mesitornis > Mesitornis unicolor. The sequence goes on from NW_010156623.1 coordinate 21,389, forward strand.
CCATACAGCTCAGAGAATAGCCAGATATCCTCTCAGTTTGACAAGCAAAACCAAATTAACTAACAAAAACAGTATGATGCAAAATCAGCTCTGATGAATCCAAGAACCAAAGAGAGTATTTTCCTGAACCTACAATAAATACATTGGAAGAACAAACATGCTTCAAATACATTTTAAATCTAAGTTCTTCATACAAAACCCTACAAAACTGATGAATGCACAAAGGGATGAATTCACAGGGATGAACTCTCTGCTTAAACATCACAGTCTGTGATTTAATTTTAGCACTTATACTCAACATGGCTTTCAAGTGGTAATCGTAAGATGTGTTAAATACATCTTTCCAATAAAGCCTGCTTTCCGTCAGGCCTTTGGTGTTCCTCTGAAGCACAACAAAATTAATAAACCAGGAGTCTCTCTGGTATCACAATTAAAAGTGTCCTAAATCTCCTCACTTTGTCAAAAGTATCATAGATTATCCTTTTCTTCTTTTCATGAATACATAAAAAAGGCTGCTATATATGAATTTCAGAAGCTGACATTTCTAATGCTATCTCAGAAACTAAAGACTAGATTCTACCAAACACACCGAGCAGTGTTCCACTCTGTCACGTTGAGCAACAGTGAAAGAGTCAAGGCAAAGAAAAAACTGCCTAATTTAAGCATGATCACAGTCAAACCACACAAACTATATTGTTACAACTTTTGTCACATAGATACAATAGAAGATATAATATCAGCTGGTTTCAACTCTACTACAGCTAAAGGCCCAATGTTGCCAATAATTGTTCCTATTAATTCTCACACAGCTATTACACAAAGCTGTAAAGATCCTCTCCAGTGGGTTGCTGAGCTGTTAGTTTTCCCATTATACCTATCATTACACTGTCAAAACATATCCGGGACATTTTAAAATTCCCTTCTGTCATACTGTCTATCTAATGTGATCCTCAGTTTTCCACTGATTATCTGTTGAAGTTCTTGCCTTTATTTACACACTCCTGGCTGCTTGATTCAATTGGCAGTTCATCACTTCCCCATGTGATTTCATCTTCATCGGCTTGGCTCGAGGGAGGTTGTGGAGGAGATCTATAGAGGACAAGGTATGGAAGTAAGAAAGAACACTTAGAGATAACCAACACATTTGCAATCTAATAAAAAATTGCCAGAAAGTGATTTATAGCTACAAGTATTTCTGGGTTGGATCCATACCAGTAATCTCAAAACATCCCCATTTTTTACCTTTTTTAAAATCTCCAGTGGGTATGTGAAAAAGGTGGCAGTGGAAAAAGAGCTGGGAAGACAGATCTAGTAATAACTATCACTGCATTTAATTTTCAAAGGCTAAGCAGTCAAATAATATCCAATAGCAGATTTTTACCATTCACATAATTAACTACTTATTTACTTAGAATATCTATTTTCAATTGCAAGTTTTCTAGCTTTGTTGAAGATGGTGATAAATGTATTGAGTATTTTAGGTCATAATGACACTGCTTTTGCTAAGTCTCAACCCAAAACTTCCCAGAAACTTAATGAAAATATAAAAAGAATTATATACACTTTGACTGAAGCTTCACTTGGACTAAGGACTAAACTTATCTAGCACAGAAATGATCTTGGGAATTTCTAGATTCAGAATGGCTCAGAGAGACAGCTAGTAACTTGGCCAGGCATATCCTTAGTTTTCCATGTAAAAAAAAAACCAAAAAAACACGCTTCAAGCACCCAGAAGGGAACAGATGGACAGTGGAACTATACGGTTTGCTTTCTGTTCTCTAAAGCCAGAAGAAGCAACACTAGTGTACTTGTAAAAATTCAAAATGAAGACAGCATTGTTTGAGTGTTTATTTCACAAGCAAGTACCAAACTCTTAATACAATGCAGATGAAGATATTTGGAGCCATTTGAACACAGCCCAGTTACTTGTTATAAACACATATCAAAGGAATAAATAAAACTAGGGCATGGTAAACCACATAAAGCTGACTAGTATTCAAGCAAATTATAACGTTTTAAATAACAAAAATAGACAGAGCAATTCAACAAGACATTGCACAAATATTTTATTGGGCTTTTTTTGTTGTTGTTTTGGGGGTTGGTTTTTTTTTTTCCCCATTATAACACATTCCTCTTCGGAGTTTCAGACTTCAGAGGTTTGCTTTCAAGGAATACTAGAAAAGAAATCTTACCTTTCTGGCATAGCATTTACTTCACAATAGTCTTCACAGCCATTTATGCGTGTTGGCTAATGGAAGAAATATTTCAAAACAAATTAAAGGACATAATTACAACATTTATCCACAGTACATTTTAAACAATAACAGCTACATAGACTATTTCTGAAGGAGACTAAGTTTGAAGTAGCACATGATGAAAGACTTTCCACTTTTAGGCATCTCATTAATATAAAATAACAGAAGACGAGAACACTGAGCACTTGGAAAGTGGTTATACTGTAACAAGTCCAAAAAGCTATCTTAAAATCATTCCTGACTCACAGCAGCCATAGAGCCATCTGAATTTTCTCCAGTTGATTTTTTTGTTGTTTCTAAAACTAATAAAACTCTTTATGAGGCAAGTTTGATAGTTAAAACTTCTGTCTCCTGTCAAGCCAGCATTCCTATATAGAATGGAATTGGACTTTACCCTACTGGTAGGTACTCCTATATACACATTCCTCAACAGATGATAAAGACTCAGCAGATAAGGCATTTTGATCCTCCTTTCAGGAAAAATTCTCCATTTATACTTATTAGGGCAGCTTTTAAGTTTCCACTACCATACTCAGAGAATTTTACTTTTGGATCTCCTAGAGCACACTGACACAGAGACAGATTCCCAATTTGACTTTCAGCTCTACAAACTGGAGAGAAAGCTGCAAGAGTCAGGAGGTACTGGATAGACAGAGTTCTGCTGATCTGAAAACTTTTTAGATTAAATGCCTGAAGTAACATTATTAAGGGAGTTTATTACCGTCCCTTTTGGAAAAAACCAACAAACCAAACCAAAACAACAAATCTTCATGCTTTATTCTCTTGTATATTTAATTTATAATAAAATAATCATACACTATTTAAATGTTGGAACAACATTTACAGCTATCACTGATAATGTTTTAATTAAAAAGACATGTAAAGTTATTTGCACTTGAATGGAAGTAAGGAAGATAATAAATCGAAAGAATGTCTGAGAAAGCAAAATCAGCAGACATATCTGCCAGCTTCTTGCCATCTCACCTCTGAAAAATCTTCAGGTAAAGATGACCCATCACAGTCCGTGTCTTCAGACTTATCTTCTGTCAGCTTTCCATTCATCTCTACTGCGACAGGAAAATCATAAGATACAGCATAAACATACTGAAAGACGCCCAGGAGTCACCTTCTAACAGGTACAAATGAGGAAATACGGGTGCCAGAATAACCAAGAAACATCTTTTAAGTCCCTTTGCTGCCAATGTGTTCAAAGAGAGGGGTTAGCGTACAGGATAATCAGACATCAGGCTTCCTTTTTTTTAACTAGAAAAGCTGTCATTACATGTTAGGCTGGTTGCATAGCTAACAGAATACCTGTGCCAGAGTATAATGGACAGACAGGCTAGTGCTAGTAACTTATCAGATTATTACGTTAATAATGTTTCAGCAATTCAGTTACATTTAGACAGCAGTAGGTCTAAACCAGGATTCTACCTGCTCTTTGTATTAACAAGACCTAATTGAGATGTGCCAGATAAAATCTGACTTGCATCTGACTGCTGCAGTAGTTCCCTGTTGCCGTATCTTATGGATTCAATGCATATTCAGTTGCAAAGGCCAGATCCTAGGTATAAAAAATTGAAACTAGTGGAGCTCCAATGAGGTTCTGGCTGTGTTCCCTGATTTCTAACATAATGACCAAAGACAATAACTCAATGAACTTGAAGAGTAGCACAAGAGCTGACATAATTGTAGTTTTAGATGGTTATAAGTTTGGATCTTGAGTTCTAGAAGGAATCTCTACAGGATTAACAAGCATCTTGCTTGAACATTTGGAGCTGCCATAGTGTGTGACAACACAAAGGAGCTACAAATCCTACTCCATGCTAAATTTCAGTTAATAACAAGTGCAGACGAGGAAACAGGATGAAGGAAGAGAAAGGTGTACAGACAATCAAGTATTAAAAAAAAGACCCAGTTTTTCTAAAAGAGACAAAGTAGGTTGGCAAATTGGTTTTGAGATATCTCAACACATTGTCAAGTTGTGTGATCTGCAATCAGTGAAATGTTGAAATGCTTCAGCAACAGGTACTTAAGCAACATGAATTCCACTCAAAAGACAATTCCAGAATGGGATTAATTTTGCCAGATTACTCAAAGTAAAATCCAGATTTATTACAGCTGAACATGACTTATTAAATTGCTTCTGAAGATGACTGGCATCAGCAGCCATTTGTCTATGTTCTATTTGGGAAATTTTAAGTTCACACATCAATTCAATGTCAGCTCTTTCTCTTGTCAAACCAATTGCTTACTTGGCACCTTGTTTCAAGAAGCATTTTGCTGCTATCAGCTACCGTTTTTTTAATGGCTCACAGTACCTGGCAGGTGATCTTCTGATGCAGCCTTCTTGAGATGTAGAAGGCTCTGAGCCTCTGAAGTTGCATTATTACGATTAAAAAGGTTCTGGGCTTCCTCATCTACAACATCCAACAGATACTGGACAACTTCATTGTGATCATCCTCATCGTAATACTCATCATCTGCAACCTCTTTTCCTAAAGAGAAATAGTATGAAATGACATGTTTTCCCAATATAGAATGTTTTTGGGGGAAAAAATTAAATGGGATCACACCATAGCATTATTTCTAGCTGTTGTTATGACTTTCCTTCATTTCTCTCTATCACAGAATCAATTTCCATAAACCTACTTCCAGCATCAACTAATTCCTGTAATGCTGAGCACATGACCTGGAAATTATCTTCTAGCCTAACACTGACTTATTTCAGTCTGTTCAACAGTGCCTTGATTCTTTTGTACTTGTGAACCAAAGACTGAATAATGCTAGCCCCCATCTCACCTCCTCTTACCTGATTTGTCACTGTGTTTAGAAAAATCTGACATCTGACTGGTAAAGCCAAGGAAAGGTGCATCTCCAGCTCCTGAGAGACTCATTAGTTCTTCCATGTCATGGATACTGTTTTCTGTATTTGCCTGTGAAGGCCCTAGTATGCCATTGCCATTTATCTAAGAAAGAGAACAGTACAAACTAACTCTTAAAGGGTCTGGCATTTTGTTGAAGCAGCAAGTAACCCTTAAGTTCATCGCTCTACTGGACAACAAATAAGAAACTCTATTCATATATTATCTCATTTGACACAGCTGGGTGATGAGTCAGCAGGATTCTACTTAACATACCTAAAAGCTGCCAAATGACAAAAATTTCATATGAAAAGAGCAAATACAAAAATTTTAAAGCAATTAAGAAAAAACTCCACATGGTGATGAAGAAGCAACCACTACAAGAGAAGACACAGTAGTATTTAACATTATTTTAACATCTAGAAAACATATGCAGGATTTTATACTGTGTTCTCACAACACACTATTTCTCAGAAAAAAACAAGGGGGGGGGGGGGGGAAGAAAAAAAAACAATCTGGTAAATGTAACATGCAAGCATCTACAAGAACTGTGAACAGAATGGAGTTTTCTCAATCATAGCCTCATCCTTCTCTTAAGACCATTTGTCTTTCAATAAAGCAGTCACAAAGAAAGAGATGATCAATTAAAAAACTCGCTTTTTCATTATGATAATTGCTTATTTACATCAACTGACAACAGTGGATTTACATACTTTCATTAACAGACAATGCCCTTTCATCAAGGGCAAATCATGCCTGACAAATTTGGTGGCCTTCTACAACGGGATTACAGCATCAGTGGACAAAGGAAAAGCAACCAACATAATCTACCTGGACACGAGTAAAGCGTTTGACGCTTTCTGCACAACATTCTGGTCTCTAAATTGGAAAGACATGGATTCAATAGATAGACCACTTGGTGGATAAGGAATTAGCTGGATGGCTGCACTTCAAGAGCAGTGGTTGATGGCTTGATGTCCAAATGGAGACCAGTGATGAGTGGCATTCCCCAGGGATTGGTACTGGGACCAGTACTGTTTAACATCGGGGGACATGGACAGTGGGATCGAGTGCACCCTCAACAAGTTTGCGGATGACACCAAGCTGGGTGGTACAGTTGACACCCTGGAGGGAAGGGATGCCATCCAGAGGGACCTGGACAGGCTGGAGAGGTGGGCCCATGACAACTTCATGAAGTTCAACAAGGCCAAGTGCAAGCTCCTGCACCTGGGTAGGGGCAATCCTGAGCACAAATACAGGCTGGGCAGAGAATGGCTTGAGAGCAGTCCCAAGGAGAAGGATTTGGGGGTGCTGGTTGATGAAAAGCTCAACATGGGCTGGCAATGTGTGCTTTCAGCCCAGAAGGCCAACCATGTCCTAGGTTGCATCAAAAGAATCACAGAATCACAGAATCGCTCGG
>NW_010156624.1:0-1336 GCF_000695765.1 Mesitornis unicolor
ATGTATTCAGTTAGAGCTGTCTGCCTCTGTCTATCACTCATAGGAAGGTTGCATGGTTAATCTGACTATGTTGCTTTTATCTAAGCAGATGTTCTCTTGAAGCTCCACACCTGCAGTGTTTCACATGCCTAAACATACAGCTAAAGACTCCTTTCTGCCTCCTGGATGTCCCAGGACTCCTCTTCTGTAGTTCATCAGCTTTGCGGCTGTCTTCAGGCCTGTGAGTGAAAGGGAATTGGACATTTTGTCTTGAAACACAGTGTGTTTGCTGACTGAATTGAGAGTCAGTTGTTGAATGAGAAAGAAGTCAATTATGGCTCTGCTATTTTATATGCTTAAAAGAACCAGAAGAAGCAAGAACTAGAGTTATACCAAAGGAAAGGACTCATCTGTTGAAAGGACTGTGTCAGTGTAATAGGATCTTAGTGATGCTTCTGTATCCTCCTAAATACAATACATTCAGTATACAGCAAACATTTCCATAGCATTTATCTCATGGAAGGAAACATAGTAACTGAAGACAAGGAAAAGGCTGATGTACTTAACACATTCTTTGCCTCAGTCTTTAACAAAAAGACTGGTTACCCTCAGGGCAGCTGGGCTCCTGAGTTGGTAGACAAAGATGGGGAACAGAACACCCCTCCTGTAATCCAGGAGGAGATAGTGAGCTTCTGTGCCACCTAGATCCCAATAAGTCTATGTGTCTATCGGATTCACCCTAGTGTGCTGAAGGAGTTGGCAGAAGAACTGGCTGAGCCGCTCTCCATCATTTATCACTGGTCCTGGCTAACCGAGGAGGTCCCAGATGGCTGGAGGTTGGCCAATGTGATGCCCATCCACAGGAAGGGCCAGAAGGAGGATCCAGGGAACTATAGACCTGTCAGCCTGACCTTGGTGCCAGGGAAGATTATGGAGTAGATCATCCTGAGTGCCATCAAGCGGCATGCAGAACACAACCAGGGGATCAGGCGCAGCCAACATGGGTCTAGGAAAGGAAGGTCCTGCCTGACCCATTTAATCTCCTTCTATGACTGGGTGACCCACCTAGTGGATGAGAGGAAGGCTGTGAATGTGGTCTACCTCAACTTCAGCAAAGCCTTTGACACCGTCTCCCACAGCATCCTCCTGGAAAATCTAGCAGTCTGCGGCTTGGACAGGTGCAGCCTTCGCTGGGCTGTGAACTGGTTGGATGACTGGGCCCACAGAGTGGTGGTGAATGATGCTGCATCTAGTGGTGTCTGATGACCAGTGGTGTCCTCAGGGATCATTACTGCGCCCAGTTCTATTCAATATCTTTATTGATGGCCTGGATGAGGGGATTGAGTCTACCCTTAGT
>NW_010156625.1:0-209 GCF_000695765.1 Mesitornis unicolor
GGAGCCGGGCTCTGCACGGCTGCCGGACTGAGCCTGGGGGCGCGGGGCGGGCTAAGACTGCACGGCTACCGTGAAAGCGGGGCGACCTTCCCGGGAACCCTCCCAGGGCAGCGCGGCTCGCCTCCCTCAGTGTCCTGCCGCGTTTCAGGGCCTAAGCGAGTTTTTGGTTTTGGGGGGTGCCGCACCTGCCTCTCGGCGGGGGTCGGGGG
>NW_010156625.1:232-14362 GCF_000695765.1 Mesitornis unicolor
GGGAGGGTATGGAGCCGGAGGGGCCTGCCGGAGTCCGGCTGTGGTGGGGTGCAGCGGTTGTAACGCTCCTGCTGTGACTGAACAGCAGCGATTTGTAGGGCCGGTAAACAGACACGCAAAGTAATGATATAGCGTCTGTGTGAGAGTCGGCGGTGAGCTTTGGAGGGAGAAGGCTTGGTGTGTTGAGCTGTTATCTCCTCTTGCTTGGTCCTGTCTCACCGCTTTTTAACTTGCCCCCTCCGTGGAATAGTTTATGGGCAGCTTTTGCTGCTGGTTACGTTGCTGACTGGATGTTTCTGTGTTCGCGTTTGCAAGGTACTCTTAACTTCATTGATTTCTCCTCCTGCCCTTTCATTGATTTCTATGAAACTGGTGCTTTAAAAAGTTCTCAGTGCATCGCTTTAGTCTGTGTGCAGGTAGGGATTTTTTATTGGAAAAAAAAAATTGAAGTCTTTAGAAGGAACTATTTGAGCTATTTGTTAATTTTTGAAGCTAATAAGATGCTAATGATAACATTTGCTTGTCTTTTGAACTTGCTCAACATTGGATATTCTCTCTGTGGCTATCCAAGCGTCACGCCTAGTGAACAATCGCTTAGCACACAGAAAGTCGCTGTGGAAACTTCTGTATTGGTTCAAGATGTTCCTGCTGCCTGCTCAAAGGCAGTAACTTCCCTCCCCTCCCTGACTTAGAGCGATGGACCTTGTGAGCACTGTTTGCTTCGATGCAAAATCAATAGGTCTAGAATAAACAGCCTTTGTTTTGGTAGTTCTGCTCTAGGGGCAGCAGCACCCAGCAGAGGGGTGAAAACAAGACAGGCTGCTCAGACCACTGCAGGTGCTTGGTCATGGCCGTGGTTTGTGCACCGAGGCTTCTTTTCCCAGATGTGAAGCTACGCGTCCTGAATGTATAGAGCGAGCAGCGTAGCTTCTTATCCTGTGACCTTATCAGCATCAGAAAGTCGGGGTTATTCAGTAACGGTAGGTGCTGAATGTGAACTTTCCAAGAAAAATGCGGTTGCTGCTTTAAGGAAGAGCTGTTGTGCACGTGTGGTGTTTTCTGGGTTAACGCTGCCGCAGACTGAATACCGCCTGCTTCCCTGCGCCCCGCAAACCCCCGCCAGAAAACCCCAGCAGGGCTGAATGTTTGGCCACTGTTCTGCTTGTACTACACTCACGTAACCGGTAACTTCTGCATCCCTGAAATCCCTTGAAATTCCAGTTTTGATATTCAAGAACATTGCAGATCCTGATTTGAGAATATTGCAAATCCTTGACTGGAACATCGTGTGCTCTTCTGAGGAGAAGCACCAGGCAACAAGTTTTCTGTCTCGTCTCAATAGCGGTTGCATTTTAGTGGAGATTGGAGAGGTGTAATCTGGCATAGAAAATTGTAACCGTGTCCTCTGGGTTCCAAGTTAATGCCATAGAATAATCGAGGTTGGAAAGGGCCCCTCAGGAAATCTCTGGTCCAACTTGCTGCTTGAAGTGGGATCAACACTGGGTTCAGATCAGAGCTTTGTTCGTTCAGGTCTTAAACCCTCCAAAGACAGAGGTTCACCAGTCTTTGCTTCCCTGTTCCAGTACTTGACTGTCCTCATAGGGAAGAACCCTTCCTTTACGTCAGGTCACAACTGTCGCAGTTTATCTTGTGTCCTGCCACACTACTCTGTGCAGAGCCTGTGCACAGCCCTCTGTCTTCTTGATAAAGTCCATGTAGGTGTGGGGGATCTGCTGTCAGCCCCCCAGAGCTTTATCTTTCCAGCCTGGACAACTCCAGCTCTCACAGGCTCTCTTCATGCAGCAAATGCTCTACCCTTTGGTAGCCCTCCACTGAACTGATTTATCTGTGTCTCTCTTACTGGGGCTGTCCAAAACTATGTGTGGTGTTTCAGATGGGGCTGAAAAGTGCCAAGCGAGAGGCAGTGATGGCTTCCCGTGATCAGGCAGGCCGTGCTGCCAGGGTGCAGTGCTGACTCGTGTTTAGCTTGCTTACGTTTTGTGTTCATGTGTGTGCACGTAGGTGTTTGTATACGTACGGCACACAGCCGCTGTCTCATCCTTCTGCCATGCATCTCTGAAAAGAGCCTTGTTAATGTGTGTGTGTACATATGTGTATATACACATGTCAAACTGCAGCTTCTGCAGCGCTGAGCAGGGCTTTGCCATCCTTTCCCATACGTTCCAGTTGCTGGTGGTGACTGTTGATTGCCTGGCCTTTCCTAACTCTTGTACTGTCACATAAATCCCATCTGGTTGTGCCTCCCAGCCAGCAGCTCTGCCCGTTACGCTGCCTTGACTCTGTTTCTCGAAATTCTCTTGTTTCAGATGCCTCTTTGAGATGCACCAGGTTGCCAGGCTAGGAAGGGAGTGGCAGTGGGGCGAGACTTTTCCCATGAGGGTTGAGTTGAATCTCGTTTGATAAAATTCAAATCCAGAAGTTAGTAACGTAGCGAGCGTGTTTTCAAACAGCGTTGTTCACGGGTGTGAGCGAGATGCAACGTTTAGATTGGTATCTTCTAAGAACGCAGTTGGTTGCAGTGCAGTTCTGTTGGCTGTGATTTCTCTGAACTTGTTTCCTTCAGGTGCTTAGAAGTTTTTTGGGAGATAACACCCGGTAGGATAAATATCCTCTGCTGTTTCTTATTTTGAACTTAATTCTGGAGGACTCAGTTCCTGCAGAGGTTCAATGCTGTTTGGTATTCCTAGGTTCTTGGTGCAGTTATTGTTGTCTGTTTACACGAGATCATTTCCACGTAGCATTTTCCTCATTGCCAAGTATGTTGAGTTAATTGCAGCTGGGCTTTGTGTCAGGGAATGCGTATTGCAAGGTTGGAATTTGTGTTTAAGCAGCGTTTTTAGCTATGTAAAAATACAATTGCTCGTAGAGAGCTGTGGTTCCCCCCCTCCCCACCCTCCAAATGGGTGTTTGTTAAGTACTTGCACCAACACAGAAGCAGTGTCAGTATTGAGGTTCAGACATTTAGAATAGCGTGTGTGGAATCTGATATTTAGGTAATTTGAAACAACGAATGAAAATTTTACTCCTTATGAACTTTTAGAAACTTTTTTCATTTCCAGGGTTTGATGCTTATTAAGAAGGAAAATCTTAAGGATGAAGGGGAATGATGAAGTAACAGCATCTGTTGTTCTAGAAAGGGGCAGAACTGGTTGATGAAATCCAGTGTCATTACCTCTTGTGAGAAGGAAGAAGGTGGAAGTACAGGTACCCATGAGAGGGGCGAAGCTGTTGAACAGGCAGCTTTAGGGGCTGGTTGGACTCCTGGGAATGTGAGGGGGGATTTATTATTGTTTTTATTTTCCCTTAAGTCATTGTTCTTTTGAACTACCTAGCTGGTGACTTCTCATTCTAAGTAATACCAAGAAAGTTACTGACCAGTATTTCATATGTGGCAACAGCAAATGCTGATTGCACGTTTACTGATAGAAATAGCGTGTCTGAAATGGTAATGTGGTTTTTTTTGGGGGAAAAAAAAGAGTGCAAAAGTATATACTGCTTTCAGCCATGCAGATAGAAAACTTAGCAAGACTTTTTGCTTTGAAAAATACCTCGGAGTGTAGAAAGCAGGCTTTTAGAAATTCTTGGAGGTCAGACGTACCATCGACTCCGTTTTATGTCTGAAGTGGCAAAGCGGAATGTCAGTTTAGCCTTCGAGCGAGACTGATTCAGTGCTGCTGTAATCTCCGAGCAGATGTGGTAACTTAAATCTTGTTCCTGCTCTGCTGTAGTGCTGGAGCTGGGGTCAGTCTGACACCTGATCAAACCTCGTGGCGTTTTGAAGGTGACTAGAACTCACTTGAAGGGGATGGGAAAGTCTTGCAGCGTTTTCAGCGTGCTCTAAAATGTGTAAGTAGGATGTGGAGCAGTCTGTGGTGCCCTGTCACCTTGTCCCTGAGCTGCCGCTCTGCGGGTGTAGCTGCAAGTTTGAATGCAGAAACACAGGAAGAGTGAACCAGAGTTGGTGATTCAAACATCAGGAAAGATGTAAAGGCCGGTGTGCACCTGCCTGGAGGAAGCATTGACCCTGTGCTCGAGGAACAGTGCTGAATAACTTCACGACTGAAGATATCACTTCAGGATGCAGAAATATCAAGGGGAAGACTTTTAGCTGGTCGCTTCAACGTGAGGCTGAATAAATGTTGGATGCTATCAGCGTGGCTTGGAGTATAAACACAATGCAGTGTTCAAACCTTATCAACAGTGCCCGCTACCACTGTCCTAAATCCTAGGGTGAATTTTTGGCTACGAATTGCAGTTACCAGCAGCTTCTTGAACCGTCACTTGGAGAGTTGATGATGTGGACCAGCTTCCTGCCGATATGACTTGATGTGACTGTCCTCTTCCTCCTCGACATGCAGTAGTACTGGTAGAGGCTTTAGTAGATGCAATACACTGGCACAAAACACTTTCTGCTGCTGTAACTGAAATTTCTGGCCGAGGATGAAGCTCTCTTCTTCCTCTGTAATTGGTTCTACGCTGGTGGACTTTTTCTGGCAGATAAGTGGTAAATCAAAGTTGGAGAAGCTCAATATACCCGCTTGCTTTCTTGCATCAAAACTTACTCTGAACACTGGGAGGACTTTGGTCAAGGCCTCACGTGCAAAACAATGCACTTTACATTGCACAACAAGGGAGCCTTAAGAGAGGCACTAAGCTTATGAAAGCAGTGAAAGAGGTTTTGTAGTGGTTTGGCAGATTACAGGCAGATAACTGTACTCTGGCTTTCTCTGTGGAAAGCTAGCTTGATCTAATTAACAAAGAACTGGAGCTATACAAGGGCAACATCGATTAACAAACTACAGAACCTTCCTGTTTCTTAGCTGACATGGCTGATCAGGTACAGAGAGTGAGTAAGGCAGGCATGGTAAGGGAAATAATTGAGACATGATAAAGGTGTAGAGGATGTGAGGAGTTGGAAGGGGCCTGGAGAGCTCCCCCAGTGCAACCCCCCCAGAGCAGGATCACCAGAGCAGTCACACAGGAACATGGCCAGGGCTTTGGGTGTCTGCAGACAAGGAGACTCCACAACCTCTCTGGGCAGCCTGGGCCATGCTCCAGAACCCTCACACTCACAAACTTTGGCCTCATCTTCAGCTTGAACCTCCTGTGCTCCAGCTTGGGACCATTGCCCCTTGTCCTGGCATTGGCCATCCCAGAGCAGAGCCTGGCTCCTTCCTCCTGACACTGCCCTTTCCCAATGGATCCCCAGGAATGAGGGCACCCCTCAGTGTCCTCTGCTCCAAGCTCAAGAGCCCCAGCTCCCTCAGCCGCTCCTCAGCAGGAGATGCTCCACTCCCTCCAGCATCTTTGTGCCCTGCTGGACTCTTTCAAGCAAATAATAGAATAATAGTAATACAGATTCAGAATGGTTGGGTTGGAAGGGACCATTAAAGCTGCTCCAGTCCAACCCCTGCAGTCAGCAGGGACATTGGTACCAGATCAGGTTGCTCAGAGCCCTATCAAACCTGACCTTGTGTATCCCCAGGGATGGGCACCTACAACCTCTCTGGGCAGCCTGTGCCATAATCTTGACTTGTACTTTCTTCCCTTGACAATGAAAATTTTTACCTGTTTTTTTTCTTGCAAAGAAAGCTTTTCTAGCTCATCAGAACTGTAGAAATAATGTTTTAGAATGATAATTCGTCAAAGATTTTCTGCTGTCTCTGAGAAACTCAAGTCTTACCCAGGATATCAGCATCAATTAAGTGTGGGTTATTATATGTGAGTTGTTGAATCTGGAACAAATAGGTTGTTAAATTGTATTTATTTCATGTGAATTGCTCTAGCTGTGTGTCGCACCCAAAGGCTAATACTGTAACAACCAACCAAACCAACCAGTATCTATTAACCTGAGAAAGCCTGGAGGGGGATTGTGGGGTGGAGGTGCTCGTGCAGCCTTCTGAGTCAGCTTGAAAATGGGATGTTCCTCGAAAACCAATTTATTATGGAGGGCTGGGGGTAGCACGTACTGAAAATCAGTGAAGCAGAGGAAACTACTGCATGGCTGGTGAGTGTCAATGCTCTGGGAGATTAAAAATAATTAAGGCTCTTGTGTCAAACATACACTTACACATAGGATTTGTGTGGTAATTGTATCAGAGGAGGCACAGGGGTAGAATCAATGAGGAGATTGTTGAGAAGTGAATCTTGTTCAACAGATACCATTTCATGTACGGTCAGCGAGTCAAAACCCAGATTAAAAATAGTAGATGTGCAGAACAGAATATGAATGGAGGGCTTTTCGGGGATTTATAGTAGTCCTGTGCTTTGTAGTATTTTGATCAGTGGCCTGGAAGAGAAGATGAAATCACATTTGTGGGTTATGTAAAGGCTGCGGTGACTGGTGAAGCATGAAGAAGGGATGGCAGATGTGGTGTCCTCTGAACTGCCTGGGTAACTGCGCCCGATATGGCCAAAGGTGTTTTTGTAGAGCTGAAGCTCGAAGTGGTGCACGCTGTGGGAAAGACTGGGGGCTGTGGGTCTGGAAAACAGAGCTGTGCTTCCAGAGCCCAATGACCTTGGGAAGGACGGCAGGAGCAGTGCAGATAGACGGCGATATGCGAGTCCTCGGGGTAACGCTGACGTTATGAGGGCTGCTAAAACAAGGTAATTACGTTTTAATTACTAATGTACATCCATAATAACAGGAAATACTGAACTAAGAGAGGTGAAATCAGTTGGGGAATATTTTGACCACACTTAGTGATTTAAAAGAGATGTTCAAAAGCAACAAAGATGTTCTAGCGTTCAGTGCTGGTTGGGTGGTAAGGTCGTTCATTATAAAACTTGTTCTTAAAGTGCTCAGTCGGGTTATCTTATCATGGGGTGTTTAAAAGTTCCTCAGTTTTTGGGGGCTCTTTAATTTAGTGGGAGAGGATCGGACAGCAGGCAGTGCCTGGATGTTAAAAAGATGATTTCAAATGAGGAAAAAGGCACAGACGGATACCAATGAATGTGATTAACCACTGAAGGCATTAGGAAGATGCTTGTAACTATTAAGGGAAGTTCGGATGTCTCCATCCCTCAGCGTCATCGAGTCAGGATGAAATAGCATTTGAAAGAGATGCATGAGGAGTATTTGCACATGTGCACTGTAGATGTACTTGTAAATGTACACGTGTGCTTGCCACCATGCAGGAAACAGAACTCAGTTGTGTTCACACTGGGTCTCTCTTCTTGTCCAAACTGGAGTTAGTCAAATGACTGCAATGTGTCCAGTTCTGGGCCCTCAGCTCCAGAAGGATAGGAACTGCTTGAAAGAGTCCAGCAGGGCCACAAAGATGATGGAGGGAGTGGAGCATCTCCTGCTGAGGAGCGGCTGAGGGAGCTGGGGCTCTTGAGCTTGGAGCAGAGGAGCCTGAGGGGTGCCCTCATTCCTGGGGATCCATTGGGAAAGGGCAGTGTCAGGAGGAAGGAGCCAGGTTCTGCTCTGGGATGTCCAATGCCAAGACAAGGGGCAGTGGTCCCAAGCTGGAGCACAGGAGGTTCAAGCTGAAGATGAGGCCAAAGTTTGTGAGTGTGAGGGTTATGGAGCATGGCCCAGGCTGCCCAGAGAGGTTGTGGAGTCTCCTTGTGTGGAGACACCCAAAGCCCTGGCCGTGTTCCTGTGTGACTGCTCTGGTGATCCTGCTGTGGCAGGGGTTGCACTGGGGGAGCTTTCCAGGTCCCTTCCACCTCCTCATATTCTATGATTCTGTGATTTTGAGGTTCATTTATAGCAGTCTTAAATTCATTAAGTCCACCAAAAAGATTGCTTTCTGTTTTCTCCTGTCTACCAAAGTGATGAAGGGTGTAGAGAGGAGAAAAAGAAAGCTGTGAGTCCTGCCTAGGCCATTTCCGAGGTGATCGATTGCCTGTGGGTTCTCAGTGGCCCGTCAGGACACTTGGTTTGGGATGCTTTCCTAAATCCTTCCAGGTGCAGTCAGGACAGCAGCTCACTGCTGGTAGCCACCTTTGCAGACACGTGGATCTTTTCCCCCACCGCAGGAGTGCTCGCCGGTTGTGTGAACAGAGGAAGGGCCGTGGAAATACGGCTGCAGGAGCTGCTTTGCCTGTGGCAGTTGCTGCTGGATGGCCTTTTCCACGGCTGCTCCTTCACTTCGGTAGGAAACCGGTGCAAACACCAAACAGAGATGTTTCCCACAAGCATCAGACAAAAATTGTTCAGTAGCTCTGGCTCTGGGGAAGGGCAGACGCTATGGCAAATGACTTTATCACTGAAAGAAACTGCCTTGCTGGAAGAATTCGCCTCCTCAGAGCGTTTTCCAGCCAAGCGCTACCTTTCCTCCTCTATTGCTTGTCTTATTATTTCATCAGGACAGGCAAGGTCTTGTGTCCTTTTCTGTGCGCTCTTGGACTGTCCTGTGCAGGAAGACTTGGAGATAAAATCCTTTTGTTGCGGAAAGCTGTTTATGTTTTAATCTTTGAATTTCCTTGCCTCTTGGAAGGGGGTGCACCTCTCCTTTTGTGTCTCTCATCTCCTTGCTGTTATCTTGTCTGACCCATTTTGCTGACAGAGAGAAGGCCGTAAAGAGAGAGAGGTGTTGTTACAAGTGAACAGCTCCTTTCCTTGCAGTCTTACAATGACTCCTATGAAAAAGAGAAGTAAACTTCTGGCTTCTTTTTACAGTTGCTGCTGCTCTAGGCTTGTTTGCAGCGAGAAAGTCCTTCCCATGTGTGTTTTTCCTCCTGCCTCATGGCTGTTGCAGGCACTTGCATCACTGGGGGAGTCCTGCGTCTGTCCTGGGGTCTCGTGCTTCAATGCAGGCTTCAGAGGGGTGATCCACCCTGTTCTGTAGCCCTGAGGAGTTGGTGGTTGGCAAGAGCGAGGCAGCAATGCTGAGTTAGAGTCGTCTAGACAACATTTTTGAGCTCCGTATGTCATTCTGCAGCCTCCACAGCAGACAAGGCTTGGGGAGACACAAAGGTTAAAGCGGAGGGTGCGTGGGTTTTGTTTGGGTTGGTTGGTTGGGTTTTGGTTGTTTTTTTTGAGGTAATTGTTGTGAACTAACGCGGTTCTGAAAGCAATGATCCTTCTCTTTCTAGATCTGCTGCTGAGCTCTTTCAGTTTTTAAATATTTAAATAGTTTTCCTTAAGATATGCTCATGTACTTTTAATGGGATTCTCTAGCTTTTCAAGCTTTGCTCCTTTAACTACAACTGTTGTGGTTGTTGTGGAAAAATTGTACCAAAATTGAGCTGGAGTAGGGCGAGAGATGGAGATGAGGAAGCTGCAATGTAGCTAACATTTTTTTTTCCTGGTTTCCTTAAGAAAACTCCAAACTGGTACAAAAAACCCCCACTTTGAATACAGGCGCTCTTTCTATATTTCTAGAAATAGCGAATCTTCAGCTTGTGGGATTTTGGGGTTGGTTTGGTTTGTTTTGGTTGTTTTGTTCTTTTTTTTAAAATAGATTTGAAGTTTCTGATGTGTTTCCCTTGAATAAAAATAATATTGCCTTCTTGCATTCATTTCTACTGCCTTTAGATTTCATGTTAGCGAGGTGGTGTTGGTTACGTGGCTACCAAAAGAAACCCAAGCCTACCTTTAATGGGCTTTTTGAACTCATAAGGATTCTGGTTTTGGTTTTCTTCATGGATGGCTTTTTGATTTGTGCTTATTGTCTTGGAAAATAAAAAAGCGCAATAAAAAAGGTTGTGGTGGAGGAGAAACAAACAATTTTTGGCTGTTTTCCTCTGTAAAATCCCCTCAGTTTCACGCTGCTGCTCCCCATGAATGTCATCAGCCAGCTCCACCTCTCATTTATGGCAGGGAAGGTTGAGGAGGAGCAAAGTTAATTCCTTAGGAGTCTGGGTGAGATTTTGGGGATAGGGGAAGGATTGCAGAACTGCCCTACCATGTTGGAGCTCCTCCTGGATCCCAATCCAGACACTTGTCTCTCTTGGGGCTGCTGAGGGGAGCAGTTTCCTCTCTCCTCACCCCTCTCTTCACATATCTGTGGTGTTATCTGGTATGAGGTTGTGAGGAAGGGTTGGAAGGGTTTGTGTCCAGTGCTGGGCCCTCAGCTCCAGAAGGACAGGAACTGCTTGAAAGAGTCCAGCAGGGCCACAGAGATGATGGAGGGAGTGGAGCATCTCCTGCTGAGGAGCGGCTGAGGGAGCTGGGGCTCTTGAGCTTGGAGCAGAGGAGCCTGAGGGGTGCCCTCATTCCTGGGGATCCATTGGGAAAGGGCAGTGTCAGGAGGAAGGAGCCAGGCTGTGCTCTGGGATGGCCAATGGCAGGACAAGGGGCAATGGTCCCAAGCTGGAGCACAGGAGGTTCAAGCTGAAGATGAGGCCAAAGTTTGTGAGTGTGAGGGTTATGGAGCATGGCCCAGGCTGCCCAGAGAGGTTGTGGAGTGTCCTTGTGTGGAGACACCCAAAGCCCTGGCCATGTTCCTGTGTGACTGCTCTGGTGATCCTGCTCTGGGGGGGTTGCACTGGGGGAGCTTTCCAGGGCCCTTCCAACTCCTGACATTCTGTGGTGCTGTGAAGTGTTTTTCCTTTATTCAGGTACTAAAAAATAGCCCTTGATCTTAGGCAAGGGCATCGTAGCCAAAGCAAATTCCTCTTTGTGATTAAAGAAATGACCCATTTGTTCTCATGGTGCAGGCTGTGTCCCTTCCCGTTGCCACCACCTCGAGGTGCTCCTCCTGCAAGTCCTGCTCCAGTGCACACAGGCCAGGAGCTGCCTGACCTGGAGAGATTTGTCAGGGCCAGTTCCCCGTTTCTCTAGGTCAGGGCTCCCCAGAACAGAGCCCTGTCCTTTCTTTGCCCCATTACTGCTAATGCCCACGTGTATTTGCAAGGACCTCTTCATAGAGACTCTTATTAAAGACATCAAATGTTAAGGACTTAAAGGAGGAGGTCTGTAGATGTTTTGCTTTGGACTCTGGGCAATTTTGAACTATTTGCTGTGTTGAGAGAGATGTGCATGGCGAGCATGCCTAAGAGCATGATGGAATTTATGATATTTTTGTCCTGTGAGTGGCGATTGCATTGATTTTTCAATTAAATACAGCCAAAATGAACTTCAGGAACGGATCTCTCTCTACACAAACCGCATAGTGATGCCATGACTATTTAAAGCAAGAGACAGTTGAGAGTATGCGAGTGTTCGCGTCTCACTTCAGATACCTCCACCATCCTTTGGTGCTCACGAGGAGTTGAGGAAGCTTTGTCACATCCACTCTCTCACATCAAAGCGCTGTCTGTCCCCTGTGCTGCAGCATCCCATGGACAAGCATCCCATGGACAGTGATGCCAGCTTGCTCAGGCCAGACCCGGGGCTGCTTGTTCCCACTCTCTTGGCTGTTTATGCAGCTTTGTAGTAAACCCCATCTGGGAGCTGAGTTGTGCTTATGACTTGTTTTTCTGCTGCCTCCGTTTGCTGTCCAGTTGTGCTGGCACAGTGTGGAAGCGATGGGGCTCGTGGGAAGGAGCAGCTGCTGCAGAGAGCATCTCTGAGGCCTGAGAAGCTGCAGTCAGGATGAGGGGAAACGGGTAATTCAATCAAGGCCAAGTGTTTCTTACCCTTCTGGTGCCTGTGAGACGTGAACGCTGTCTGTCAGCATCAGGCTGTGTCGCTGGCTCCCTAATTGGTGGGGTTAACATCAGGTTTTGGTTGCCATCTTCAGTTTATCGCTCTCTTCTACTCAGTCTTTGCATCATTTACTGATGAAAGCCAAAGCAGCAGCATTGGCAGTGTCATGTAAGTGTCCAGAGGTTGTGAGAAGGTGGCTGGCTGTGGTGTCTCATTGCCAGAAGTAGTGCAAGAGTTGCATATTCCCTTCCTAAAAGAAGTGCCAGGGTTATGGAGTGCACCTCAGCGACCAGACACAAGCTCCCATGCAATAAGGGAAGTCAGCTTGCTTTTGCAGGGGATGTTAGGGTACGGGAGACAGCAGGAACAAAGAATATTTTTTGAAATCAAGAAGTTGTTGTAGAAGTGGGGTCATTGGTTGTATTTTAAGTTGATTGTCCATAGGTGTCAACAAACTGAGAGTGGGACCAGAAGATAAACCCTACCAACTCGGTGCCTTTCCATTCTGGATGCATTCAGCGTATTGCAAGCTTTAAGCAGGATAAAGCAATCGCCTTGAAAAGCAGATGGCAAGATGACTTTTGCATTGAATAGAGAAGACTTGGGCTTCAAGAATTGGAAGATGAGATCTTTGGGGAAAAGCTGAAGAGACTTTTCTCTGAGTTTCTGTCTGCTGGGATGTGCTCCTGCTCTCTCTGAAGGAGAATTTCCAGGGGAAGCTCTCCACTTCGGTCCGTGCGTAGTTTAGATTTACCCTGGCCAGCGTTCTTAAGTTTCTGCCCGCTGTAACTTCACATCCTGTTCTCTGAAAAACGGGAGTAGCTAAGGTCTTTATTGTGAGGTCTGAACTTGTTTGGTCTGTGATCACAACAGTTAACTGCTGGAGAGAAATAAAACCCAGATAATGAGTAGAGAGCGCTGAGGAAACGCGTTATCTGCTTAGTCATGCAGGATCTGTAGGAAAACGTGGGGGTTTTTCTGACTCTCCTTTAAAAGAAATGTTGAGATGCCTTTTTCCTCCTCCTGTACTTACCATAGCACTTGCGAGAAACAGGAGAGGAGATCTGTTTCAGCTCAATCAATACTTCTGGTCAGTGAAGTGCTTATTTGAACAGAATGAGATCCCGAGCTGTTAGGGTGGAACTTTTTGGGGAATATTTATATACTTCTATTGAGATGAGAAGGTGCATCCTCTAGAAAGCCGAACTTGTATCGTTTGCCTCCTTCATTGCTAACGGAGAGAGAGCTGTGAATGAAATTGTGTGAGGTTTTAGAGCATTTCCAGTAGATGTGGAAATACGTTGTAACTCTTTTTTCTGGGTTAAAGGATGCTATCAACTGTATCCAAGAGCTCCCATCAAAAGAAGACTTAGTTACTATTCAGATTGCTGAGTTCAGCCCCTATCAGTAATGGCCAAGAATTCCTCCAATTAGACAAACGGGTAGTCTGAGTAAATGACTTGATCCATGACTAATAACTGAATACTCCAAGGAATAACTCAAGGGGAGCAGGGGGAAAGAAATAGAGATGGGATGAGAAATTGCAAACGTTAAAGGAGCTTTGATAGGAGAAGTGGTGTCTGGGGGCAAGCAGTTGGCTGAGGCTTGCACTCAGCTTTGAAGGAAGGAACACCCAAAAGGTTGTGGTTTGTTTGAAGATCGCAGCTCTGTTGTCTTTCTGCTTCTGAACCTTGGACACGTAACGTTTGGATTCTGCGTGAGGGTGAATGTCTGTACGGTGGTGTCTGCTCAGTAAGAACAAGTACTACAAAAGGCCTTCCTGGCACTTGTGAGAGTTGAGTGAATCGATACCTTTGGGACACGGTGACATTTTTACTCTAAAAGGGTTGTGTTTGGTAGCCAGCAGCTCCTTCTGTAAAGGACTTTTGTGGTGCTTATTCACCGTACAGTGCTTTTTAGTGATTCCTAATGTGTCCCTTTTCAGTTGCACCTTCCTGTCTTAGCGTGGGATATGCTTGTGCTGTATTTAATGTCCTGTTTAGCATAAGTTGGGACTGGGTGGTTTGGTACGTTTACCAAAAGGGTACGGTGAGCCGCAGGGTGTATTAGCTTTCTGTTAATATTTGCATATCTCCTTGGGCAAACTCGCCTTGTGCTGCTTTTAGAGCTCTTTTGAATGTAAGGTCAAGTATGTAGAGTCATATACTCATAATTTTATAAGCTGAAAATGTAATATATACATAGTGAGACTCCTAGCTCAGTTTCTTTTGTGAAGTAATACTTATGATCTCTAATTGAGGTGTTTTCTGTGTGTGAATGCGGGTCATCCCCTGACCAGCGTGCTGGATGAGGAGAGGCAGTAAGCTGCGTTCTCTTCCCTTGCAGACCTGTCCAAAGCATTGGGAGGTTTTGAGCCTGCAAAATGCAACCGAAGTGGCACTTCCATTGCTAAGGACAAAGCCACGGGGCTATTTCATCCAGTTGCCTTCCATGTGCGCTGCCTGCAGTGTCGATCTTCAGTGTTACCGAAACACATGTATTTGTGCAGGGTAGATGAGGGTTGGTGTGACTGTTTTCACAGAATGCCAGAATGTGAGGAGTTGGAA
>NW_010156626.1:0-266 GCF_000695765.1 Mesitornis unicolor
TTTCCTTTTTTCTCAATTTTTCAATTTTTTTTCAGATTTTCAAATATTCTTAATTTTCTCCATTTGTTCCAAATTTTTTCAGTGTCTTTCCAATTTTTTCCTTCAGTTTTTTCCCATTTTTTTCCAATTATTTCCCAACTTTTCCCCAATTTTTTCCCAAATTTTTTCCAATTTTTCCTTTTCCTCCATTTTTTCCCATTTTTATTCCAACTTTTCCAATAGTTTTCCATTTTTCCAATTTCCCCACATTTTTTTCCCATTTTTTC
>NW_010156626.1:542-860 GCF_000695765.1 Mesitornis unicolor
CCCCATAGGAACTGGTTTTCGCCCCCCCATCCTAACTGGGACCAGTTTCCCCCTGACTGGGGCTGAGTTTTGCCCCCTTGCCGTGACAGAGACTGGTTTCCCTCCCACTGGGACCAGTTTACACCCCAATGGCACTGGTTTTAACCCCTCATCCTGACTGGGATCAGTTTCAACCCCCACAACCAATTCTAGTGCCCCCCCAGCCCTGCTTTTGGCCCCCCTGCCCCATTTTTGCCCCGCAGGCACAGGCCATGGAGCTGATTTCTGACCCCCAGATTCAATTTGCAACCCCCTAGCCCCATTTTTAGCCCCCCTGCC
>NW_010156627.1:0-20067 GCF_000695765.1 Mesitornis unicolor
CGTTCTGTGATTCTGTGATTCTGTGAACTTGGGAGTTCACAGTTTTCAGTTGGGCTGTCAAAACTTATACAACAAATTCTATTAGATGAGCCAAAAGTTATGGACCTATGAGTTTGTAAAGAAATTTTGTTACTACAGAAAATTAACACAAGTTGTTGCTTTTAGTAGCAATGTGACCAAAAGGAAAAATAATTCTTCCAAGATAAATACTTAGTGTTGAATTAAGAGGTCAAAAAAAAGAGAGCTTTCTCTGAGCCTGCTATCACTTGCAACTAGCCTAAACCTAAAAGTCTCAGGGAGGGGGTGGGTGAGGGGAGGGAAGAGTTCTGAATGGAAAGACACTCATACTCAAATCAACTTGTCAGCATACAATGCATTTATGTAGTAATATTTAGGTGTCAAACAGGAAGCTGAGGTTAAACAGTTTGACATGGGACTAACTACACTGAAAGGTCCATCCAGAATCTAATAATCACTTCCCCAACATACACAGCACCTCTTGCTATTGTTCAACAGTACTGTTTAGTGAAGCAAAACTCATCTTTAATATATGTGACAAAAAACTAACAGTGAAATTTTAAGAATGAGGCAGAAGATTAGTTTCATTTAATCAACAGAACAGTTGTTTCAGTTTTTTTATTATGGTTAATACAAACTCAAGCTAGCATTTGTCTTAATACCAGCAAAACCCCACAGGTTTCTGTTGAGGTTGCAACAGCTTCAAGAAGCCTCAAGAACAAAAGCTGGATGCCAGAGTTCAACAAGCTTGCATTATTCAGTACGAAATGTGCCTAACTGTGATACTGACAAAGCACACTTCAGTTTTTTTGCGAAAAAATAGAAGACTAAGCTCTTATATCATCCTTTCCATTTTAATTGTTGCTGAATTCCTTGAAGTTACTGAAAGCCTCATACATAATTAAATATTTTACACGTAATCTTTTATTATTCAACTGCACAGATGGTATTTGCTTAGCCCACCCAAGTGCTTTCTGAGGTCTTTTCCTAAGCTAGAAAAAAAATGACTGAGAAGAAAACTGAGCATCATTAAATCAAACAATTATGCCAAAATCATGCCAAAAAGTTACATAACTGCCAGTGAAAAATACAATAGCTTTCTGTTTTAACGAACTACCTCATTACATACTTACTTGCTAAAGAATATCCCTTACTCCTTCACTACCAGAACTGCTCATTCCCAGCATGAAAAACATGTACCATACAATTCATAAAGTAGTTGGTCTATAACAGGCAGGCGAAATAAGCACGAAAAAGCAGAAGAAATCACTGACATGTTAAAACAGAAGGAAATTAAGTCTCCCAGAGCTCCTAAAGAATAAATGCCATAGAACTACCAGAAAACCTCAAAATTCCCATTTTGGATGTGCAGGAGAATCCACGTAGTCTATTAGTACATTGAACATAGGGGAACACTGTTCTTTAGTATAATCACATCTCCAAAGTACTTTGAGTTGGGGGTGGATTTTTTTTGTTCTCTGTCAATAGTAATATTATAATCTCTAAACTATTCATCTCTATGTATAAACATTTTTCTCTACATAATCGCTTATTCATGTAATTATTGCTGTTATCATTATTTTAGGAAGAAGGAGGGCTAGCTTTATCACTACGTGACCCTACTCAAATGTATACACACTTATTTTAAAATTAAGGAGAGCTGGCAGTCACCTTTACATGTACTCTACACCCTAAACGCTATGAATTAATAAGATAAGTAACATAAGCAAACAACATTTCAGACATGAATGGGAAACACTTCTTCGCACACAACCTTCCACAAATCCACTGGAAAATTCTCTGACAACTTTCTATTACTCTGTATTCAAAACAGTACAGAAGCAGTAAAGACACACTGAGACCATGCAACAGCCAAAGCAACAAGATTAATGGGAACTGGTAATTTGGCATACAACTTAGTAGAAATGGTAGCTCTAGATTTTGGAGATAGAATATTTTTACTTCACAGTAATTTTAACCTGACCTTATCTGGATAGCTAACAGTAATTAAAGTAACCTGCTTGACAACATTTTGTTCCATCTGTGAAAAAGAGAGCATGTTAGTCTCCTAGGGACATAACTCCTTTTTCATTACTGAATCACTCTCAGAAGTTATAATACACAATGCAAGAGACAGCACTACAATGAAACTTGAGTTGTGGGTGGCCCATCCAGACAGAAGGTACAGTTGGGCACCTAAACCATCCCACCTTATAAACATCTGTCAAACTGAAAGTACATTTGTTCACAACTGCAAGCCTCCACTCAACACCTAAGTGAAAGCATTTAACTTGCTGTTTGCACAAAGTGCTTTTAAAATTTAAACACCTTTAAATGTGAAGTTACTGAAGTAAACTGTTCTGAATACAACTCAGAATAAATGAGATTAGGACTACTGTCATAGGACTGTGAATTCTGTATATTCTAAACCTAATAAAACACATCACCTTTTGAGCTGAGATCACACAGTAATCTAAGCACAGTAATCAAAAGAGCTGTATAAGGAACTTTGACATTCAGGCCAAACTATCATTACAGAAGAAATCAGTTTAGTATTAAGAATGCATTAAAACTATCATTAGATTTTATAATTCAAACAACAGTCAAAGAGCAAGCAATAGCTGCAGTATTTTAAGAAAGAAAAGCCATTTCCAAATGCGAGGTTAATTGCATTCATCATATTCCACTGCTATGAATATAAATATAAATAAGGTTATTTCCATTTTAATAATTAAATTATGATGATAATTTAGCTTAAATTATCTGCTAACTAGCTGAGAAATACACTCTTGGTATTCATACTTTTGTGAAGTCTTTGACATCACTTTGTTCTGGTTTTTAGACTATCAAAAAGCTGTAATGATGCACTAAATGCCACAAAAATTTCTTGAACATAAGTGTGACTTCCAATTTCTTAAGCCAGCTGAAACTCAGCATCAATAATCCACTGCAGTCAATAGCAGGTCATTCACATTAAGATGAAGTCTTTTGGTTTTGTTGCTGTTGATTAATTTCATATTTTCATTTCTGTGCTAAGCCTCAAAATGTAGGTTTGATTAACAGCTAGGAGAGCTACCTTCCAAAGAAATACACACAAAGCCTAACCTCCTGAATGGAAAATGAACTTTTAAAATTACCTACTGTTTTCAAGGCTGCCAGCAAGGGCAAAACTAACTCACTCATTTGAAATCTATGACAAGAGTATCAGTCTACTGCGCCCAAAAGAAGATAACAAATGATACCTGTGGACAAGCACAGCTTCCCTGACAACTAATCACTTGCACCACTGTTTTCATGCTGCCAGCATCATTGCAAGAAATCTGTTAAGTGTGTCCCTTAACCATCACCAGGATCAACTTCAGTATTTATTTTCATACATTCACAAGCACAGACAACCAGTTTACACATACAAATGTTCTGCTCTGTAAAACTGGCATGTTCTTGTTCTTTGAAAATAGAGCAGAAGTCCTGTTTATAAAAAAAAAAATCCCACACAGGGCACGCTGCATTCATATAAATCTACTAGACAAGGTTATAATAAAGTTTGTTCAACACATAAATAATGTAGTTTAAAATGACAGATGACAAGAAACTGAACAGCGTGATAGCATCCAAATGTATGTGCATCTGAAATGTTAACATGTAGTTGTATTAATACTTATTCATCACTGCCTTACACATCAGATGTAGCTCTTGCTTCAGAAGCAAGCAGTAGTGAGAGACACCTATTCCCCAGGTGCATTTAAGACACTGCTTACTCTGTTAACACAGGTATCACCTTACTCTGTTAGCTCTTCCACAGTAACATAGCTGAGAGAAGTGGATCATTTTCTAGCTCATACAATAATAGTCATTATTAGAGGTCCAAATACAAGGCCAATTTTGGCTTTAATACCAATACAGAAATCAACATATTTGTGGTCAGAAGAGACTATGCCAACACAAACGCGGTAATCAAAGAACCTCAGAAACAGCAAAGATCTGCAGGCTTACCTCCACTGTCTCATGTATCTGCTGTTCTACAACTCTTCATTCACCAAGGATGCTTTAGCGTACATTACAATCTCAAAGCAAAAAAAGCTAAGTAGGATGTGTAGCCACGTCATCCACCACCACAGTTTATAGCCTAATGTACTCACGCAATTAGCGAGATGGCTGGACAGCTTGTAATTGCCAGACTGTAATTGCAGCATATAAGGGAAAGATACACACCCTATTCATGCAATAGCTCCCAAAAGAGAGGCAGGCAAACACAGAGATGACACCTGCATCAGCTACTGTGGCTACATCAGGCTGCCATTAAGCTGTGTTGCAGAGTCCCATGTCACTGGGTACTGTAAAAAAAGAGTAAGGCAGCCCAAGGAACACAAGCTTCTGGCCCTTTGCTGCCCGACCACAACAAATACAATCCTGTTATCCCCAGAACTCTTCCCATAGTGTCAACCAACTAACGCAAGTCTTTCAATTGCCGTTCACTGTCCCTACTTCCGCCCATAAGCACACCCCAAAATTTTATCATTCTAGACAATACTATATTTAAATTAGCTACATTTGCTAGCATATAAAAAAAGCTTTAAGAGAAATAAAGTGGCATAGCTATCAGGTAACAGGAGTATGCCATTTCAAAGACAGTAGACAGAGAGCGACAGGAATTGGCATAATCACTCTTTCATTTCTAGGAAATAACCACACTCGGAATACACAAATCCCTTCACAGTGATCAGTTAAATTATTCTTACTTGGCACTTTTTAGAGCTGCTGTCAATTCAGACATACTGAAAGAAACAAGCTGTCTTCAGAAACATGTCCACAATCTGACAGAACAAATAATAAATTCTTTTATTTCATATAAAAAAGTAGGGATCAAAATGAGAAACCTTGACACAACAGCTGCAATATACAATACTCCTGCAGGAGGCAACAGAACCATAGGCAGCATATTGCAACTCCAAAACCTCAAATTAGCAGAGCCTGGGAGAGCTGCAGTGGCAGTTGACCAGCGCTAAAGCACAGAACTGAAAAAGAGCAGGTCAATTTGTTCTTGACATCTACATTTAGCCTACTGAAAGCTGACCTCTGTTGTACTACACATCTGCTGAAGGTGGTGATAACACTCCAGCCATGACTGAACCAAGGATGAAGTCTAACTAAACAAACCATCACGATCAACAAAAAGAAGTGAAAGTTAGTAAAAGCTCAGTCTGAAAACTGCTAAGCAAAACCGTCACCTTCTTATTCAATAGATATGATCCTTATGTGTCCCGAGAGCTTTATCTGCTCACTTTTCTGGCAAAGAATGTTTTTAACAACCTTTTGCTCTCATTACCATAGTGCTGGACAAAACACAATATTGGCAGTGAGTAAGAATGGGATTCTAGCCTCATGCAGAGACTGTGAGCCAAACTCTAGATCTCTGTTCTGCACTCCTTGAGTAACTAGTCAACATTTCATAAATATAAAAGTCATGTCCTCAAGAGAGCCTAATACCCAAGGATAGACTGTGAGAAACAAGGGTTTTTCAGAAGTTTATCTATTTTGTTCATGCTTGTAATAAGAGTTTTCAACACATAAAAACCCAGAACTAGACTCAAACCTTGCTATGCTGCTACAATTTAAGAATTTCAGAAAATAAGCAGAAAAATAACCCTTTTCTGCAGGCAGAAATTGGTAGTTATTCTCTTTCTCCCAGTTTAAACAGCAGTTTTGGTCCATTTACTTCAAAATTAGAAGTAAATCTTCAGTCAATTGCTATGTAGTTCAAGAACAGCAAGCACAGTCGCTATATACAACCTGCAGCATATAACTTAACACCACAGCATCAAGTTCTCTGTAATTATTTCCAGTGAGATCTGTATTTTACACACACATTTTCCTAAGCATGACCTACTTTCACTAATTGCAGTGCTTCTTGCCCAGAAAGAGACTGTTCTATGACAGCGATAACTCATTTTTTTAAAGCAACATAAGGACATTTTACATGCATAAAAGAATGTGCATTTAGTCTCCCATATTAACTACTCTGCAACTGTAATGCAGACATCTCCATGCAAATTAAATACTACTCCTTTCTGCAAATTAGCCAATTTTAAGAATTAACAAGTATCACACTGAGGTATAAAAACCAATATGCTTCATCAACAAATCCAACTTGAGCAAAGTTTTTGTCCACATCAAGTAATTCCCACATTACCCAGACCGGAACACACTATGACTGTATTGCAGGTCACAGAGCCATTTCAGAAATTCACTCTAGCAATATGGAGTGTTTGCTCTCTGCTGAAGAAAAGACAGAATGTGAAACACATAATCTACCACCACTAAGGGTCTCCTTGCGTAGATACAAAGCATGTTCAGAACATCAAGTCAGAATGAGCCTGAAGAGATTACATTTGGCCTGAAATTCCTTCATAACAATATAATACAGTGAATGTCTAAGACCGCTGCTTTAAAGCAAAGCACTGGCATTATCTGACAGCCAAAATAATGCAACTGGACACCTCAGCAGAAGTTCTATGAATTCTACATGGTTCTTTCCACTCATTCACTCAAAGTAGGTTATGTGCCAAATATCTTATTTGAATCAAAAGCATAGGTGGTTAATAAACTTAAATTACTTAAACATGACTAACCTCATGAGAATGACTGCAATACCAAACAAGAGTTTCTATTTCTAAAAAGTTTAAGTTCCTTTTTGCTAACTTTTAAATGTCAGTTGAAGACAGCACTTAACTATAACTCATGTAAATGCCACACAAAATTACAAGCCAAGACTCTTTGAAAAACACAACTTAAGCAATATCCCAAGTCAACATCCAGAAGCAAATCTCTGTACAGGACCTTGTAGAGGCAGCAGCCGAGGACACCATACCATCAGCATACCTTGCAAAGAATCCGACTATCAAGTTATTTGGGATCCAATACAAGACAGAGCTTTGTAAACCTGACAACAATTACAAAATGGAAGATAAGTAGCACACACAATGACACAAGGAATTCTACCAAGTCTGTCCCAAGAAAGTTTGTTATCACAAAAGCTGAAATGATGCTTCAGAAAAGGATAGATTAATGAATCCGACAAGGCCTCAATGTAGCATAGAACATCCGCAATGTCCAAAACTTAGCAGCTACCCATCTTTACACGTGTATAAATCATGTTCCAGACCTCAGCTGCCACTAAAAAACATTTTTTTTACCACAGAAGCACCTGCAGGGACTATTTGAATATTATTTCCTCAAAACATGCGCACACTTTTTCTTTTCTCTGTGTTTGTCATATGTAAGCCACATTTCCACCAGGCCCTTTTAGATTTGCTCAGATACTGATTTCTGTACATACTGATGCTGTCCTGCCCAAGATCTGTATAAATATCCCTTAGTCACTCTTATATCAACCAGGACACATATTTTTGAAGCTATGGAACATGATTTCTTTTTCTCCAATCAATATTTATAGAGTGGGAAGAATTCATATCGGACAGACAAGACACCATCTGTCACAGACATCTTGGCAAAAGCTAAAAAATGTACTGCTATTTTTCCCCTACAACAGCCACATCCAGAGTAGCCCAATAAAACAAACTCAGAACCTTTCATGAACTAAATCAATCCATTATTATCCTCACCTTAAAAATTCCCTACTAATGAACTCTTTCAGACTTTCTTAGAAGTCAATTTTTGCACACTATTTTCAAAGAAAGTCATATACAGAATACGGCGTTCTCAAACAGGAAAAAATATTCCTTTCTGCTATACAGTCTAAATTAGGTCATGGATATTTGAGTAAAAGAGCAACTTTAATCCCACAGTTAAAAATTATTATGCTGCTCCCCATATAGGCCAAATTTCATCATATCCAGCTACTACAGCAATACCAGATAGTTTCACGCATTCTGGTGACTCTCCCAATGACAGGGGCTCCCAGCCATAAAGCACATCAGTAAGGATGCAAGTATTATGTGCAGTCTTGAAGTCAGCCTGCTCAAACTGCACCAAAAGCATGCCTACAACTTACAAGCATATCTGCAAGCGCTATATTGTAATGTAGTGACTACTCGTGTCACTATGCTTAGATAGCATAATAGTGCTACATTGAAGTTACAGAAATGAAGGATTATAGAATAAAACCAGAAAGTGACTCTGGAAACTTGGGAAAAAACACAAGATTTCTTCTCTCTCAGCAGTTCTGAGTTGCGCTATAAAATACGAAGAATCCCCACCTTTGTGTTCACATTCACCATAGTCATGACATGAAACGCGAGTCTCAAACTTTGCTTATTCACCAATTTCATCAATGTTCATGTTCTGACAATTCTGAGCTCTCCGTTGTCACAAGAATAGAAACATTAGACAGGTCTAACAACAAAATAAGAACATTTCAAATGCTGAATGCCTTTTCTATGTCACAAAAGGTTCTCTTGCCTCACATTCTTTCTTTTTTTTTAATGTGAATTCACTTATTTTCAAGCTGTCCTAACAAGACTGTTACAGCTGTATATCCAGCATGTTCTACTACCATCAGAAAAAAGGGCTTTTCTCTATATCTGCAAAAATGACCTTTTCATTTGACAAGACATATTTAAATAATATCACCTCTCTACCTAGCTAGCTATGGCAATAAATAAAACTGTCCTAGAAATGAAAGAAGAGTTTCACAATATGAATGACAGAGAGGTTTAAGACAAAGGGGCACAGAGAGAGCAGGAATTTCCAAGCTGCTTTTTAGACATGTAATTCTCTCCTTCATTTTGCAGAATGCCCAACCAACTGAATAACCGGTAATCCTCCACCTTCCTAGACATAGGCAATTGGCTTTCTTGTAACACTCAACATAGTTCATTCATCTTACTCAACAGCTTGTCCCTAAAACTCAGGAAATACCACCCTCTTCCCCCCGCCCCCGACATTGAGCAAAAGAAACACATGCAAACAATTCTTGACTGACTGTGTTCAAACACAGCCTTAAGTGCATATGAAATCCAGATCGAAATGTCCTTGGGAAAAAAAAAAGAAGGAAAAAACCTCCTTCCATCATGTTTGTAAGAAAAAACAGTACTTATCCCGATTTGTAAAGTATGAGATCTAGAAATGAAAAGCATCATACAAGAGCTAGGTTACTTAAAATCAAAAGAATTAGGCAGAAGCTCACTGCTCAAGTTGTGATTTGGTTTGTGCAGAGGCACATCACAAAAAGAATACCATCTATTCATCTAGCAAAAAAAATTAAAAAATATGCAACTTAAATTAACACAGTATATACAAAATGAAAAATAAAACCGAAACTGAATAATCCTGCATTTCAATCTCCACATCTTAACATTTCCATCTCCAACAAAATCTAAACAACAAATAGAATTTTCAGAATTTTGGCCTTTCAGAGCTGCCCTGGAGTTTCATTGAATATTTACCATGGGGCAATGGCAAGAGGCCTGAAAACTAAAGTCAAATCAGTTCAGAAAATACTACAGGAAGACGATGATTTCTCCCCCTAAAAGAAAAAAAAAGAATCAAGAACCAAAAAGAACCAAAGAACCAAAAAGAACCAAAGAACCAAAGAAAAAAGAAAAAAAAAAAGGAAAAAAGGAAAAAGAAAAAAAAACCACCAAGTATTTCTGGTCCCCTCTATCAGAAGGTGAATTGAAGCCATATCCATATAGTAACTCTGTAGGAGACCGCTAAACCAAACTTCAGATCTAAAATCGGTGCTTTATCTCCAGAACACCTTTCTTCCTCAAATGATAAAACATATCACACTGCTTATGGAAAAAGACGGGTCCACAGAAACTCCTACTGTTGCCAGTATCATTATGCAGCCTCAAGGGTGGCACAGAAAATGGAAGAAAATGCTGCTTGGTTTTAGGGTTTGGTTTTGTTTGTTTTGTTTTTTAATACAATTTATTTAAAACTAAAAAAGAACTTCCTTAAGTATGGTTTTAATTTTTAAGGATGTCACACACAAAATCTGATTGGGATTATACACTAAATATTAATATTATTGTCCTTTTAGATATATTTATAAATAGTGAAAATTACTGTAAACTTTGCATAATAGCATGGTATCTTTAGTATTTTATTATATAGGAGGGTTTTTTTTTCTCCTTTTGGCTAAGATTTGTGTGCCATTTCCCTCTCCCCACACTCTCCGGATAGATGTATGTTAACTGATTCAAGACAGTCATTTAATTTGGGATGTTTAACTTATTTACATTCTCCACAAGTTGCAGCAGACCTGTGGTTTTTATCCAATAAAAAGTAGGCAGACAACAAACTGCAGCCTCTGCAAACTCTGCAGCAAACATTCAGCCTCACCTAAAAGCTACAGACAAGCACCACTTTTCATGTCAATTTACAAATTTAAATCTAGTTTAAGTTTGAAATAATTTTGAGAATTTGCACTGTATATTCAGTAAACACATACTATTTAATCATTATTATTAAAGCAAATCAAGACAAATCAGTGTGCTTTGAATTCATACTAGACTATGTTAAACAGAGTAAAATCTTCTCTTTCAAAAGAGATCAGACTCAAAAATACTACTTTAGCTATCTTTCTGTGTTCTATGTTTCCCTGTCTACTAAGAGCAGCAGCACCAAGAACAGAGCTTGTCTATGAGACAAACTATACAGAAAGACTGCTTTCAAAATACACATACTACCAAAGGTTACCTGCCATGACTTCTTCATGTTTAAGAACTGTCAGTCCCTACTACTCACAGTTTTCACTGTGGGGCAGAAACAACACCTGACATTTTCACTACTAACCCTCAGGCCGCAAGAGCAGCACTGCTGCCGTGCAAGTGCTTGAAATAACTAAGTTTGATGCCTGATATTTGAAGAACTTCTCCTTTACCTTATAAAAGTCAATCTAACAGATGACTATCCGGTCCCACTCCTTCCCTCCCTTCATTCCCCTCCTCCTCCCTCACTTCACACTCCCACCACCACTGAGCAAAGACAACAATATTTTTCTTGTTCTAGTTAGTTTTCTCTTGGTTTTGCTCACTGAACTGGCACAAAAGGATCACAAATGCTCAGATAAGAACCAGACAAGGATACAGGCAGAACTAAAAGTAGAAATATGTTAGATCAGCTCAGCAATCTTGCCCCTAAACAGCAAAGCCTAATATTTGCAGCTTTTGACAGATACTGCTTTAATTTCTAATTTAATTGCATTCCAAAGGTTTCTAGGTGGGTAAGACGAAGAATTTATGCACTTAGAAATTTTAAATGCAAGTTTTCAAATCTACAAAGAACAATCTTTCTCAGGATGGTCCAGCAGGCAGCCCGTTCAATCTCAACACTGGACAAGACTGTTAGGACAGGCCTTCATAAATCTCAATCTGAACGTCTCTTAGTATTCCTACACCCAGCACAAAATTTAGAGCCACTGCCAGAGACACCCAGCTGGTAACGCACTGGACAATGAGAAAATTACTCTCCGCCCTCCATTGCTGGAAAGACTGGGGCAGTCTTCTGAAACAAGTGAATACGTTTTTCAAATCTTCCTCTCATATGTCACTCAAACACAAAAATTCCTAATTTTTGTTCTACATAGCTATGATAGAAAGATGGCCTTCAACATTATAATCCAAATTTAAGCCACTTTATTGTCCCTCCTTGAACCCAGTGAACCTATTTATTTAATAATAAAAAAACCCACATAAATTCTTGCAAGGTTTATCCTAAGCCTTTACCAAAAAGATTCACCAAAAAATAATAACAAAAATTAATAGCTGCTTTCTAACTATGTTTATCAACCTCTCAATAATTTGCTTATAAAACATTTCCCACAAAGCATCAAAAATCAGGATCATCAGCTTGTTTTATCATTTATTACCAAAGAATTCATAACATGACAGATAGTCATTAAAATACATAAGAACTGTACTCCACCATATAGAAACTGTTCTTCTGAAGCTTATCTATTTGTTTGTGTAAATATCAGTTTGAAAACTGAAAAGAATTTTTAAAATTTTGGTAATGATGGCATGCAGGTTGAAATAAGCCTCTTCAAACAAAAGCATCTCAGGCTTCCCTAAAATCTGTTAATAATATCAACTGAAGTACCACTTTAATAGCCATGATCTGATCTTCTAAGCATAGACTTTAAAAACCAGGTATGATCAATAGTACAAATCCACTCACAAAACAGCAGCCAGCTCAAAAATAGACAAAAGTTATTCCCAAGAATTTTGACAAGAGTTCATATATATTAAAGCAATAAATTCACAACGAAGTTGTGCCCCAACAAAAACATTCACATTTACCTAGCAGAGTTTTAACTTTAAGAAAAAATTAGGAAATTTACAAGTTCAGCACAAAACTAGCTTTGGTTATGTGAGGCTACCAAAAGCCCAAATCAAGTAATAATTGTTCCTCACCCTGCAATTCACTGAGCATGAAACAACTTCACTACAGTAACACTAAGCCAATTATAATAAAACAAGCACTTCTATTTCAAACTGAAAGACCATTAAGAATAGATATTACAATAATATCTACTGGGAAATAAGCTACAGGAAAAGTGAATAGCATACATAGAGTCCACAGTTCAGAGTTTATCACTATAAATTTGACAGAGCAAATTGTTCATTGTACCTAGGAATCAGAAAATTAAGATTTCTCACTGAAATCGGCACAACTCATTTGGAACTTCATTCACTTCAAGAAAAAATTCCCAACCTAGCCTGTGAGAACCCTGAAAAGAGGAAATGCACCTAAATTCAGTGTGCTGTGATCTACATGCTTCATCTACTAATGCGAAGTTCTGCTTCATAAAGTAACAAGTAGCCCAAAGAGCAACATTCCAAGTACAGGCATCCAACAAAATTAACAGAACTTTGATTACTAAGCAAGAGCTTAGTTTCAGGTGCATGATTAAGTGTGAAAACTTAATATTTGAAATCAAAAACAAAGAAAAATGAGCCAGCAGACTGCAGACATAGACTTTGCTGAAAATTTGCTGCAAAACGTGGTTCTTAAATCAATGTTTTCTTCTCCAATAAAATATTCTGAACATAAGAGAGTAAGATTTCACTTGCTTAAAGCACTGACTGGAGAAGTTCTTGTCTTACACCACCGTGGTGCACCACTTCCTGCCTTAAAACCTACTGTACTAAGCCAAAAGATTAATGACTGGAAATGTAAGTAAAACATGAGCAACAGACATAACATTTTAGGTAGCTTATTAACTGTAGGATGCAGAAGGTGGCTACTCTGAATTACAATTCTCAATCAATATTATTCAATAACAACAATTTGAAAATAAATTATAGAAGGGAACAACTAGAATGCCTCTTCTAACTAACATTTAGGGTTACAACACTTACTTCATATTGGCAACTTGCATATTTACAAATTTTATTTTCACACCAATAAATATATACAGTATTACCACCAGCAACTTCCATTACCACTTATAAAATGGCTCATGCTATTTCCACATCCTCTCAACAGAGAATCAATCCCACTATTCCTGAACTCCAAGTTGAGCTTGTGACACTATTAAATGCATTAAATTAGGTTTCCTGGCAAAACACAGCACAGTTAATGCACCAGAAAAGTAGACTGGTTTAGTGATAAATACTTCACCACTTTATCAGCTACACGGACTCACTTAAAAGGAAACAGACAAGATGCTCCTATACCTACCTTATTCTCACTAAACTTACTGTTTGGTAACAGCAAACTCACGGCAAACCTTGAGTATAGAGAGATGTGCAATAACAATTTGTGCAACCCTTTACTATAGTTACAACTCAGACAGGTCTATATCGCAAGTGAATACTACCATGGAATTTTATTTAAGAAAATTAGAATCAAACACACATAAACAACATCCTTTAAATTCTTTTTTCTAATTTTGTTATAAATGTTGAAAACATCTGGTATCACTTCAGAAGACTTTTCTTTTTATATATGCTGATAATGCAAGGGAGGCTATATAACCCTCTCCTTACAGTAACAGTATCTGCCAACCTTCCTTTAAATTATCAGGCCCCCATGTAAGACAGAGCCAGTTCTAGCTAGCTCCTAAACAGACCCACTGCTGGCCAAAGCTGAGCCATTTGGCAACGCTGGTGGCGCCTCTGTTAAAATGTTTTAAGAAAGGGTAAAAAATACTGTGAAGCAGCTGTGAGAGAGAGGAGTGAGAAAAATGTGAAAGAAACAACCCTGCAGACACCAAGGTCAGAGAAGGAGTAGGGGGAGGAGGTATTCAGGCACTGGAGTAGACTCCCTTGCAGCCCATGGAGAAGACCACAGAGACACAGGTTGTCCCCACTGCAGCCCATGGAGGACCATGGTGGAGCAGATATCCATGCTGCAGCAAGTGGGTATGCCCTGGAGAACCCACACCAGAGCAAGCTCCTGGCAGGAGATGCTGCCTATGGAAAGGAGCCCACACCAGAGCAGACTCCTGGCAGGAGCTGTGGCCTATACAGAAGAATCCATGCAGGAGCAAGTTTTCCAGCAGGAACTATGGCCCATAGAAGACCCACACTGGAGAAGTCTGTTCCTGCAAGACTGTACCCTGTTGTGAAGGACCCACTCTGGAACAGTTCTTGAAGAACTGCAGCCTGTGGGAATGACCTGTGTTGGTGCAGTTTGTGAAGGACAGTATCCCATGGGAGGGACCTCACACTGGAGCAGGTGAAGAGCATGAAGAGGAATGAGCAGCAGAGACCAAGTGTTCTGAACTGACTGCAACCTCCATTGCCCATCCCCCTGTACCACTCAGTTGGAGGAAGTCAGAGAGATAGGAATGAAGGAGTGAAGTTGAGCCTGGAAAGAAGGCAGGGAAAGAAGGAAGGTGGTTTTACTCTTAATTTTGTTTCTCACTATCCTACTGTAATTGGCAATAAATTAATATTCCCTGAGTTGAGTCTGTTTTGCACATGACTGTAATCAGGGAGCAATTTCCCTGACCTTATCTCAACCCACAAGCTTTTTTTTTTTTTTTTAAACGTTCTCCTGCTGTTCTGCTGAGGACAAAGAGTGAGTCGCTTGGTAGGCACCTAACAGATAGTCAAGGTTAACCCACCACAGTATATTATTACTACCATTTTAAAAATCACACAGTTTATATGAAGTCCTGCCATAGCCTGATGGGCCAGATAGACCTATGTATTCATTCACTGCACTTAGGTGTTACTGTTCATGTGTTATTGTTCACTGTTATTATCACTGTTTTACTAGATTCCTAGTATTTTTTAAAAGACTTTCAGCTTGTCAGCATCTTTCTGAAGTTCTGGACTAATATTCAGTGGAACTAATCAATATCCATTTTCGTGCCTGCAGAACAAGTGTTCCATCAATGCTAAGCTTAATCACATCTTCACTGAAGCTGAACTATAAAGGAAACAAATTTAAGGAACTGCAAGGTTGAAAACAACTTTGATACATTTCTGATAGTTAAATAGATGTTACAAATCTAACTCAGCTGCTGTTGTTATAGTGATACACATATCTTCAGTAAAAAGAACAGAGATCTTTCTTCAACTTGTTTATAAACCCTAATACCTGCAATTCCCTACATACTTACACAAGTTATATTCTGGTACTGGTCATTACAAACAACTCTGCAGAAATTTCACATTACATTACTAAAGTTGTAACCACTAAGTTACTATTTGTAAAGGAGTACCATTTCTATAATTTAAAACTAGTATAATAATAGATGCCTTATTCTCTTGTTCAATCTACTGGAAGATACTTCTAAATCTACAGCTACATGGTTTTGCTTAGAAGGTCTAAGTAAAATTAACAGGTATGTGACAAACAACTATGAAACTGATAAATTACTGACCGAGAAACAAGTAGTTTTCATCTTTACGTCTACTTAAATAAAGCTATCTGCAGGAGCTGAAGCAGGCACTTCTAATAACCAGAAGGATGGAATATTAAGAACAGGAATAAAAATCCCCTTTCCATCCTTTCCCTCACAAACACCAGAAGGCTGTTTCTGTATATAAAATGCAATATAGTCATGGCAACCTGAAGACTACAAAAAGAGGAAAATCAGAAGCTCACACTTCCTTTTCAGTCTCTAGAACTGACAAGTAAAGTATAATAATCTTGAAAACCTAAGAAATACAGAGCCTTTTGGAAGAATCTAGACAACATGGCACACAGAAATCCTACTCTCCTGAAAGCTGAGCAGGGCACAGAGGCTTGGCTTTCCACTCAAGCTTGCATGCTAACTTTGGTGGTAGGATTTGCCCCCACCCTGAACCTGTTCCTGCTAGGTACTTACCAGCTGAAATGCCTCCATCTGGTAATATTTTTCCGACTCTTTTCAACGAGTTAACAGACACAAGCATTCAGATACTCTGGAAAGCTCCATGCACTGCACAAAATGAAAAGCTGATTTTTTTAAAAGAGCTATGATCACGAGAAACAAACAAAAGATTATTCCAGAACTGACTTACACAGGACAAGCTCAAAGAAACCAGACAGGCCAAGACAGTGTAAGAATTTATGTTAGTATTCCAGTAGCAAGGTGTGCAAATCACCTACTTGCTTGGTTTTGTTACTCACACCATCATAACTAAAATTTTCTTGAGAATACTCCTGAACAAAAAGTAATGCAGAAAAATGAAAATTTTCTAAACACAGCATGCTTCCCAGTATAACTATTCTCTGCTTTTTATAAAGGACCCAGATAAATCAATGCAGACTGCAAATAAGGTTTTTTTATAATATCAAGTACATAACTTAATAAAATTTTATGGAGTTGCTCTGTCGCAGAGTTTAGACTGAGACTGATCAGAGGACACAGCACTTGTACATAAAGCACTGAACAGACAGTACAAAACTTAACCTGTGATGGAGATTGCATCAGATGCCACAAAAACATCCTTTTAAACATGTGTATCTTCCTCTGCTCTGTAAGAAGTATGACATAGAAATAACTGTATGATTTCTCCAAGTTATTAGAAGAGTAAGACCTTTTAGGCAAGAAAAGCTATTTGCTTTCTGTAGTAACATAAAGCAGATTAAAATTAGCAATTTATGTGCAAAACTGAATTATAATTATTCTTACTTAAAGTAGAACCATGATCACATAAAAATATTAAACTAATTGTTGCAGTATGCAAGTTGAAATTATATTTTAAGTTTTTCTTCTATGAATTTATTTTCCTATTGAAGGGAATAATGTCTCTGAAAAATCTCTTACTAGATAATTGGCTGGCGGGCTGGAAGACCGGCTTACCCAGTGGGAAAATTTAAAAACAACCATTGGTGAAGAACAAAGAATGAAAAAGAACTTTTTTTGCCCAAACAGTAGCCTTTTGTCTTTCATTGCTGCAGATCAATTCATTATATATTTGCTGTATTTCCTACAGTTTTCCATAAAATTTGAAGCTGATGCTCTCTGATATACTACTGCATCACATACTGAAGGGAAGGGTAACAATTTATGTAACATTCCCTGTTGCTGAAGTAACTTGAGCTCACCAAGTATCAATTATGATATTATGCTATGAAATAGCAATTTCAACATGTAAAAAGGTTACATACTAGATTACTGTGAAGCTGCTACAATGTTGCTAACAGAGAAATAGAAAAAAACCCCACATTCATCTTAGCAGTGAACTTCAGATTCTCAATAAAACTGACCTCCACTGACTTTTGCAACACTTTTCGTACTTGACAATAAAGCCTCAAAGCACCAACTGCCACAAAAAGGAAAGGGGGCGGCTTGCCTACTGACAAATAGAGGCCAATGCAATACCTTCAGTGCTCCCAGCACCACACTGCCTACCATCACAGAATCACAGAATATTAGGAGTTGGAAGGGACCTCAAAAGATCATCCACTCCAACCCCCCTCCCAGCGCAGGATCACCTAGACCAGGTCACACAGGAATCAGGATCCTTAAGATCAAGTCCAGATCTCAGTCACGTTCTGAGCCTCCTCTAGGAGATCTCAAGAATATCCAGAACTAAATCTTCTGTCAACAATGAAACGCTAAAGGATTACAGCAGAATGAGTCCATCTTCCATTAGTCCATGTCTTTCTGGACAATTCCACACACTCCTGAGCAATCACAAGCCCATCTTCATCACAAAATCCAAGGCTACTGTTTTTAAGCATAATTTGGACTTAATTGGACATAATAGCTTTGGAATAATAATTACTATTACAAGCGAAATCACCAACACGCAACTAACCAACAGTTATAACCATTTACCTATTCCCACTCCTGCACAGAAGCAAAAATTCAGCTTTATACACAGATCCTGTTCATGTAGCTCTGGTACCATGAAGGTGGGGTGGGTTCGCTGACAGATCTGTCACTAGGACCCTCACATCACTAAATCCAGAATGGCCTCAGGCTGGACCTTCTCTCTGTAATAATTCTGCTCTGTGGTCTCTCAGCCAATTCCAAAGGTCAGAGTCTACCGCTGGTTGATGTGTTCATATTTTAAACAAGTAGGATGCTGTGACCCATTCTGCATCTCATAATCAACACTCACAATACAATTTCATTCCTTCATTCTCACTGGTCCCTTAAAGCTCTCTGTTGTCACGATGCTTGGATAAATTGCCAACAGTTGGGGTATTACTGTTTGGTGGCCAGAATCCATCAGGCTGACCAAGAGTGCTTCATTCTTTTCCCTCTCTCACCATCTGTCTGTATCCATCCTTTATTATCTGAGGCTGTCCTTACAGACTGTGTGCTGTCAGGGACAATAATCACCTTTTTGCATTCTCTAGTTACACAAAACAGCATGAAGTCTTCTCTGCAGTTTTTATTAAAACGATAAAAGTGGAGCCGTTCAACATAGATTTTATAAACTTTGGCTTATACAAACAATATAAAAAAGAAGTCAGAGAAAGAACAAAAAAAACCCCAAACTGCATC
Source organism: Mesitornis unicolor (assembly GCF_000695765.1). NCBI lineage: Eukaryota > Metazoa > Chordata > Aves > Mesitornithiformes > Mesitornithidae > Mesitornis > Mesitornis unicolor. The sequence continues at coordinate 18,884 of NW_010156627.1, forward strand.
CACTTCTTCCTATCCAGCTCTGTCTTCTAAGACTCTTCTCCCCTATTCCAGAAAAATCAGTTTCCTAGCTTTCAAAAAAGCATAAATTTAAATACATGTATGTCAAGTTATGACTGTAAGAAAATATGTCCGTATATTTCCCTTAAAGAATGTAAATCATACTAATTCAACATAGGAAAAGTTACTGCATAATAAAAACACCTATGTAATTTCACTGTAATTGTCACATTTTGTAAATGACGCAACATATGCAAAGCCTTCACTCTAAAGGACAGTTGGTCATTCAACAATTCGAAAGAAACAGTCAGAGTTTTTTTATAGGGACACTGTAAGTATTCTCTGTCATTGGTTAAATAGTCTCTCCCATTTTCACTGATAGAATAATCACAACAGATCTCATCCCTACTTGCCCTCTGGAAACACACAAGTGCTTTCCACTTAGGGGACTGAAAGCAAAAATAAAACTGGAACCTTCAGTATTTCTCTCAACATTGACACGACAAATTCATGTCCCACTCCTTTCTTTTTCAACACACTCAGATCCTTCTTAGTAATGACCCACAACTCCTGGGGTTTTTTTCTTCTTTGTTTTGGGAAGAACTCTTTCATTTGGCCCTACAATCACTATCAAAGTAAACTGACAACATTTTGCTTCTCTTCTTAGTAAAAAGAGAAAGGAAAAAACCAAAAGTCCTAACACCAACCTGGCTTCAGAGTGGTCACTGAAAAAATCACACACTGCAGTAGCAACTTGTGCCTGATCTCTTTCTCCCTAATTCTGTATCACTTCTACCACATCATGCTTACACCCTGCTCTTACCACTTGCTAGCTGCCCACCCTGAGTACTGCAGCCCTACTTGGGAAGGGAAATCTAAACCGACAGGCATATCTCAATTAAAACACAGGTCACTGTGCTCTAAATTAACAAGCATAAATACTTTATTTACAGGAGTCAAATATCTCCTTGATTACACCGTCTCAGTGCTGTCAGCAAACGAGAGTGGAAGGTGGGAAGAGAATGAAAAGGAGCGACAGAGACATAATTCAAGATAAATATTCAACACACTCACAAAGTGGAAGAAATTTCATTTAGAAATCAATTAAATATTTAAGCGCATCGTCACGCCGGGGTAGTTCATTCTGGAGGTGAACCAGCTTTCCTCCTCCTCAGGCTGCAGCAGCC
>NW_010156628.1:0-35887 GCF_000695765.1 Mesitornis unicolor
AGGTCAGTTCCCAACCTATACTGGCACATGGAGTTGCTGTATGAAGTGGTGCAGGACACTTAAGAAGGAAAGTAAAAAAAAAAAGGAAATAAAGGACTAAGAAAAAAAAAGTAGTAGATGAAATTTGGAAATAAATTGTAAGAACTGTATTTCCAGAGAAAGCCATTCTTTTCATATCTTTAATTTGGTTTTTGGATTCTAAATCATGTACTTTAAAAATGTGTTCTCATACTTTAAGGCAATTGGGACTCTGAGGCACACTAAATGAATGTGTTTCAAAGTTCTATATCTATCCACTTTTGCCCGAAGCCTCTGGAAACGTTATTGTGGTAGCTATCCCTATTCTTCATTTATTTGATCAATGATGCGGAGACTAAAGTACAAAGGTATTTGAATTTTAGCAAAACAAAGTGCTGCTATAGTCAAAGCAAAAGAAAGGTATCCTTTATGGCATATGCAGTAAGTGTATGCATTATCATTTTATTTGTGCATAATATCTTAGTATATGTTCCTATATATCAGGAGTCTTGTAAAGATTAATACATTTCCATTTCTCTCTGTTGCCAAACAAATCCGCTACGGAAAAGTAGCATCTTTGGAGTTCTTTATTTTGTATATGTGCCTTTGTTTCCATTGCCTGTCTGGAAAAAAACCCAGATTTACACATTATTTTGTTCTATCCAAATGTTTCAGTTTCCAGCTATCCAGCTTGCTTTTAAGACGTTAGAATAAAATGTAGGTGGGGATCTAATTGCAGGGATATTCTATTTTGTTATTCTTACGGTGTAATAAAAACAGACCAGTTCAGGTGGAAAGGACCTAGGTGATGATCTAGCCCAACTGCCTGACCAGTCCCCCTTCTCATTCTCCAAGTCAGTAATTGCACTTTCTGCAGCTACTGTGATAAAAAGGAGGCACACAAAATTTATTTTAAAAATTCCACTTAATGGAATTTAGATACGTGAATATTTAGACTCCTTAGAATTGTGCTTCTCTATGTGGTTATGCTCCCAAAATCATGAGAGAAAAATGTCTACATAAACTAAGTACTGTACGGATGTGCAACCTGGGGGCCAGTACTGAGGAGTTCAAAATCTAAGCAAGAACTGAAGGGGAGGACTGTTTATGACACAATTAAGTTGAAGAGCTATATTTAAGAGCTGCCATAGCTTTGAGGACTTCTATGTTGAAGGAATATATAGTTTACCTGGTATCCTGGAAGAAGTCGTTTGTTGTGGTGTCTTTTAATTCCTTATCTCAGTGGCTTCTGGGTCTGATTGCAATGTTTTATCTATGCTACGAACCTCTTTCAAAATGGTAGTATTGATTAAAACAAATGGTGCTTATTCTTCTAATTTTTATTCCTAAAAAAGGAAAAAAAAATAAAAAATAAAATCTCTAATTGATTTCCTGCCCAGAGTGCAGAAAAGCAAAGCCCTGTCAAAGTCATCCCTTGTTAAGCATCAGCTCTAATTATATCTATTAGGATGAAACCTTTCAGACAAGATGTTTGCAGGACTTATTTTTTGTTGCCGTTTTGGTAAGCTCTGTATTGTTTTAGACTATTAAAACCAGGTTCCAGTCACAGTGTTTGGTAACAAACCTTTTTTGATGTAACTGCAGTGAACACTGGGAAGTATGATCACCTTACAGTAGTCATTTGACAGAGAAATAGATGTTGATTACAGGTGACAGCAGCATAATACAGCAAACTAGCATGCTTTTCTCCTTTGCTTTTCAAGCTAAGCTATCTTGTACCTATAGCTCTGCTGCTGCTCAATCTTCCTGTGTGCTCTCTTCTCCTGGCTTACCCCTCCTCACCATTCTCTTTTCTTCATGAATAAATCAGGGATATATTTCCAGATGTGGATGCAGCATTGAATGAAGCTGAGCGTGTGGCAACCTACAGGGGAGTTAAGACATAAGGCAGTGATTTGTGTACTGCTCGGAGTAGAAGGCACAGTGTTGCTCCAGCAGTATTCAAGGAGCTCGCCTGCATGCAGCTACACAGAGACAGAATATTTTTACTCAATACAGAGCCTACAGCACAACCACGCTTATTTATATGTTCAACCCTCTTCTCAAACAGCAATATTTGTTAATTTAAGGGCAGGCATACAGCTCCGTTTTACTCACCTAATATAATTAGAGCTTTGTGGTTTGAAAAGAATTATTACAATCTCAGAAATGTGTAACTTTTCGGTGCATGTTGAGAGGAGGGTTTGTTTTGGTTTGGTTTTGTTTTTTTTTAGCGACGAGAAGTTGGCATTAAGGTTAAACCGTTTTTTAAAAAATTGGAGTAAAATCTTATTTGTGAGGGCACGAGCTGCTGATTTTCTTGACTGTAACACTTTGGAGCGTAGGAACTGCCACACTGCATCAAACCAGTCATTTGTCTGCTGCAACACACCCTTGCCAGCAGGGACCAACAGCGAATGCTTCAGGAGAAGGTGAGAGAAGCTTGTAAGGAAACCAGCGTGAGAAAAGCTAATCTTGAGAAAAGTGGGTGTTTCTCCCTCCTGATTTTGTTTTGGTTTTAATCTGATTAAACTGATTTAAATAAAGATTTCATAAGATCATCAAAAATGAAAGAAACTGCTTAAATAAGAAGGTGAGGGGGAAAAAGTTACAGCAGCATTAAAATATGTGTCTAATGCAGCATGGGAAGAAAGTATTTTTCTTGTTTATCATAAAAAAGGCTGCTGCGTCAACCTCCTGCCTTCCAGCCTACGCTTTCTTCTGTCTTTCTCCACAGTTGGTAAATGTGTGTGTTCTTCAGTGTTGTTTTGTTGATAGACTACAAATAATCTACTGATTTACATTCTCCTTCCCCTACATTTCCAAAGGGGAATATCTCCAGGAATGTATGGTAATTTTCCCAAATCTAGGGCAAATCTAGGGTCTGTATGTAGCCATAAGTACTTCATACATCTTGTGATACAAAGCCAGTAGAGTAGGTCAGAAGTTTCCATTCAACAGTGCTGTACTAGCTATTGGAAGCTGATGAAGACAAAATACTTGGAGTCAAAGAGAAACATATTTATCTCCTGAACTTATTCTTCTCCCACCACTGAGCCTTTATTATCAGATTTCCCAGTTTTTAGTATACCAAGCAAACCACTGATAGAAGATAACTATGATAACTATGATTTCTACATTGGGCATAAGACTGGGTGTGGAAGACAGGAGGGAAATGATTAACAAATCCCTCTTGAGCATCTAGGAAGGAGTAGGGTCTTTGTGGTTTTTGGTGACTACCATGGATATTGTTTCAAATTAAATAGCAGTACCTATTGTTCTGCTGCTATCACATATCCATCATTGGTTTAAGACACAGAAATAGTTCTGTTACGGCGAGAACTAATGAAGTCTCCTTCTTTTAGAAAACAAGATCCTTAGAATTCAGGTTGAGAACTACTTCTACTTGTCCACTACATCTTGAACAAGACTTTTGTATTGGCCACAGAACTGGAGGTCCAACAGCAATGACGATCTTCAGTCATCTGGAACATTTTAAATGAAGGTGGGGGGAGCGTGTGAGGAAGATCAAAGGAGGCAATTCAAAGTGGTCGGCTCAGCTTCACCAAAGTAACATCAGGCTGTGATGCCTCCCTCCTGCCCCAGATGTCATTTGGTTGACTCTGTGCTAGGCCAGAACATAAACACAGCGCTCAGCCTCTGCTCGTGTTCTGTGTTCAACACTCACACCAGCTCTGCTCTTCATGTAACACACAGATATAGATCAGATATTTAAACTCTGCCACCAGAGATGCTGGTATTGAAGGGTTATTGCTCAGGAAACGAGAACATCATGTGAAATAAAGAACATTACTTTTTTTGTGTGTGAAATTCTAAAATTATATTTATTGGCCAATTCACAGAAAGTGCCACAGTGACCACAAAAATGAATCTGGGTTTATACATGTACTGATGTACAGGTCAAGCTTTAACATAACAGATCTATTTCCATTATGCATTTAATAAAACTTGTGGAAAACATCAAGATATTAACAATCTCTAATTCATAAACGACTGTACCTAGTGACATGGTTTTTATGAAATATACCATTATGCTATGGAAGAGGTTTTCTATGACTTACTCACTCTATATGTAAAATTAGGTTTCATGTACTTTACTATGTATAAAAAAATTACTGTACATTTTTATAAAGAAAAGGTGGTGTGTTTTTTTTTAAAGAGATTACCAGCAGATTTGTATCTGTGTTCAATAATACTTTTCTGTACTTATTCATCTTTTTAATTGCATATAGTAAGTTAATTCATCATTCTGCATAAATTGTAGAGATTCATGCTTTCATAAATGCATTTAGCATCTGTAAGATCACATTTCGAGCTGTGATTTATGATTGTTTCACTTATACGTTAAGATAATTTATATAATGACCCTAATGTCTCCTGTTGTTTTCTAACACACTTAAGGGGTCGCAACCATACAGGATATGCTTATTTGGATCCCATCAGGCATATTTTTTATTATCAATAGAACTGGCCACAGCTACACAGAGACTGGACTGCTAGGAAACAGTCTCAGGCTACAGAATAAGTGGTACCACCTGCAGTTACTGCTCCTCAACAAGAATTAGTGCACTGACACAAGAGCAAAGCTGGGAAATTATGAACACTGTGTAAAAAATTCTACGTTTTTGCAGGCAGATGAAGTTTTGATTTTACTATCAAGCTATGATGAAATATGAAATAGAACTGTCCCAGCAAATTAGAGCTGTTACATTCACCATGATATTATTTACCATCTCTTCAAAATCCTGCACTCTCAATAACATATTTCCTAACCATATGCTTAATTCTAACTAGAAACAAACCCTTCCGCTGAATTCCAACAGTGAATGACCGTCCCAACAAAGGGGGAATGTCCAGTTCCTGGTCTGCTGCTTATCCCAACTAAAATCACGTTTTACAGTTCCTCACTCAGGAATTCCTCTTGGTTTTCTGCTTTTATTTTTTCTCTCAGCTTTTGCATTGCAACTTCACCTTGCAAGGCTTAAACATCTTCCCACCTCGTCTATTAGACTTACGTTATCCTTCATGCAGTTATTAAGTTTGTCTTCATGCAATGGCTAGCTTGGACAAGTAGGCAGAGAAGAGACAGGAAGCTATAATAACACAGAGGTCTTTTAGACAATTGAAAGGAATTTCCACTAACTTTTCTCATCCATTGTATTAGTCAGTGCCATGACAGTCATCTTTGATCATGTTACCTAAGACATTGATGGCAATTTGTCATTCCCTTCCATCTTATTTGCACAATGCTATTTGACACCTACTAGGGACAGAGATGTGCTTAAGTGAACATTGGAGGGCTTAGTGTGCCTGCTCTCCCTTTTACACCAATCAAATGAGGAAGACAGTTTTATTTCACTCCCATCTTGGTGATGCAGTAGTCCTTTAAGCACAAAGATTTCAGTTCTGTTTTGGTTTGCAGGCACAGAACGTTGGGGTAGAAGAAACAGCAATTAAAAGATCCAAGCTGATTTTGGGCATCCTTCCTGTTTGCCTGTGCAATCAGGTTTCTGAGCCAGAGAACAGAGCTTTACTTGAAGCATCCTTGAAAATTAACCATATAGTCATTGTGCCAGTCAGACACCATAAATGGACTGCAAATTTGAAATATAATGTTAAGCACAGCAGTACTCACAAAAGGTGGCACAACTCTATTTCTTTGCAGCAGTTAACATATGTCTAGAAATCTTGAGTACTTGTTTTAGAAAGTAGGTGCAATGAGATAAAAAAATCCATATACTCATCTGTCTTAAGGTGATGATTTGGTAATGTTTAGGGTAGGGATACTTAAAAGTATGGGCACATGAAAATGTCTGGTTTTAATGACGACAATCTAAATTTTAACAAATTACTGCTTTGAATTATTGTTTGGTTGACTTCAACGTTTATTGGTTGGCTTTGTTAAACCATACTGACACAAAAGACACTGCCAAATTCATATTATTTCAGAACTTATCCATATATTACAGCAAAGGCTTCTTCAAAAAATCAAGTTTCAATATAAATTTATTGTTTAACCTTTGACAACCTAAGCAGTGACACACACCAACACAGAGCACTTTAACATAGTGAACCGACCATGACTAATTTAAGTAAATACCAGGTTTTTTAGTTTGTGTATTCATGACATTTCATGAAAAGGTCAGAAAAGATGAGACTGAAGGAATGAATTGGAAGGAGGAAGGATTCATAGCTTCTCTACTAAATGACCAAAGGCAAAGAACTTGATAACTATCTAAAAATATTCGAAGGATATAAATCATGGTTAGAGGAATTACTTAGGGTGATGAAAAAGGGTAAAACTGGGACTAGTGAGACAAAAATTACAAAAAAGGATCATTTAAGTTAATTTTTAGGAAAAGCCTTCTAATAGTGATTTCTAGTAGACTCTAGAATAATCTCCCAGGGGAAGCAGTAGGAGCCTCAGGCTGAGGAACATTTAAGTAGGGCTGCAACACCCCCCCAACACTAGAAAGTAGATTCTAGAGAGCAATTCTGCACTGTTAGCATCGTACTCTATACTACCTATACTATTTCTTTGTGTCTACTGGTCTTTACTTCTAGAATTTAATGAGTCTAGCAGCAACTTCTAAACACATTGAAATTCAGATGAAACAGTTACTAGGAATCCTAACCAGTGGGTATTACTCTGCAAAGCAATAACACACTCCCATATATCTTTTCAACCCTGTTGTGGTGACCCTTTGAACAGAACTGGTCAGGGTTATCTGATCAAGTCTTTTGTAGCTGTTTATATATGTCTGTAGGGAAGGCAGAAATAGAAAGAAAAAAGACATTGCAATTTTTGTTCCCGTTGTTTTTTTTCTTCTTTCCTCAGGTTATTCTGAAAACTTCAGTCCAAAATTATTTTATGGGTTAATACACCTAAACAAACCTGAAAGAACTTTATAATCCAGTCTGGATGTTAAACACCTCTGAAAACCCAGAACTGTAAATGTGCTCACAAAATAAAGAAGAGGTAGTGCAGCAGAAAGGCCTTTTTACTCCCATGAAATTTTCTGGGTTTCTAAAGTACGAGGACAGAATAAGATTGTAAAACCTTTGTTCCCCATTTGGAGACAGCTTTTCATTGCATTTAGCAGGCTTTGTGCACCTTGCTAGGGAAAGCTGCACTCTTTTGTCATACTACGTACTTAGCTGGGGTAAAAATAAAAAATTCTGCTGCTTTGTTCGCAGCACAGGCATAAGTACAGACAATACACAGCCCTGTAGCTTCAACAGTCAATGAATGCAGTTTTCATATGAGTTAGAATTGAAAGTAGGAATAAGGGCTTTTTCGGAACTCTTAAATATTTGCAAAGTTTCAAACTATTGAGTTTCTTCTTAAGCGATAAACCAGTGAACCAAGAGCACAAAGTTCTTGGCTGTAACCACTGTGACACTCACTTTGTGTGTGTATGGGGTGCTCCACAGCGGAGGGCTGTAAGTGAAGCTGCAACAGAATTTTGGATGTAACACCACCAAGCCCTTTGCCAGTGCTTTCCATCTACAGGGCTCACAGTACTTCGCAAAGGATGTCAGTGTCATTATTCCTATTTAAGGGCAGAGAAATGGAAACTGTAACTGGTGAATGCTGTCAGAAGGCAGCAAAATGCCTTTGGAAAAGAAGGGATATCCAATGTGGAAACTGCCATTTCACTACCAGGAATGGGGTTATGAAGATACAAAACCTTCTGGATTCATTTTCCTGTAGTTAAGCTTCAGTAATGTGGGTTAGAATTGTTTATTATTTTAAAATGCTTTGTTAGACAGAGGTTTATGAAATGAAAGGCCTTCTTCCCCTTTCACTGTTGAGTCCTTTGAACATTGTGAATTTTTATTTTATGATCATGTCTTCTTTAGGGAAAAAAAACCCCAGACACACAATAAAAATACCAAACCTGTACCTTGTTACATGCACAGAGATAATGATGTATCTTCTGAGATACTGCTGGAGTAATTTTCCTGATAGATTTAGCAGAACTATTTCTTGAGACTGAGTGCACTAACAGAGTATGTGTCTTACTGTGATGTAGCTTTAGTGCTTGTCCTTCAAACCTATCTTTATTCTCCACACTAATAAAAGAGAATCTGGATTCCAGAAGAGACTAACAAAAAAAACCCCAACCCATAACCAAACCAACCAAGAAAACTCAACCCAAACCAAAAACCCCAGACAACAAAGCACTCTAGTGCTAAAGCAGTCTGCTCACTGGACACACTTTCTTTTGCTGGTTCCTTTGAGACCATCATTGGAAATCTGAAATGTGCAGCATTAAGGGGCATGGTACATTTTAGCTTACAACACTCCCAAAATGGCTTGTCATGCTTGCTTTTATAAAAATAAAACCAAAACAAAACCAAGCAAACAAAACCCACCGTATCTGACCCAAACGTAGATTGTACACTGTTTGCTTCTGGGTGCAGTAGAAAATATTTCTATTACATTGCAAATTGTCGCATGGGGTTTGGACATAAGCACAGCAGTGTTGGTTTTTTTGTTTTGATTTAGGTTTTTTTTTGCAACACCTCCCTCTCTGAGGGGCAAGGGTGGCTGTCGTTCTTATGGCTGCTTGGAGTGGCAGTTTTCTACCACGAGCTTTGCAGATGCTGTGAGCAATGAGGATGTGGCATGAACAACGCTTGTCGTCTCTCTCAGCTTAGCCTGAAGAGGCAGAAACCTAATGTTGTTATATGGCTGGTGACACTGTTTGAAACATGAGGAAGATCATATTCATATAGCACAGCATTATGCATGCTGTGGTAGTAGTTCTAGTAATATCAAAGGTGCTTTAACTTTTGCTGTATTTGCCAGACCTTTTTTTAATTATTATTTCTGTCATTTTCTAAGATTTACCCAACTGGTGTACAAGAACTGCCTTAAGCAGAGTAAGTAAAGGCTGCCAGCAGCTGCAGGGATCATGCAACTATCCCCCAAGACCTACAACCAAAAATAAATGCAACATCAAGATGAAGCTACTGCACATCTGGCTCCCTCTCCCCCAGTATTTCCACTCCTTGGGTTCAGCAATTTTATCAGGGCAAAGCCTCTTTGGTTATTAGTCTGTGCTTTCCAGCAAGATGATGACTTGCATCTGCCTGGGATCCGAAAAATATATAAATTGGCCCACAATAAGGGTGCAGATGCTGTATACTTTGATTCCAGCATTTCCAGATCATTTCAGAGCCTGAATCCATGCAGCTTCATAGAAAACACTGGAAAAACAAGAGGTGTATTTCCAATTCAAACAATATAGTTTGCACATATATATATATGCACAGATATACAATATTACTTAAAATTTGTATGCATACAATTATGCATATGCAATATAATGTAGCAGTTTGTGTGTATTTTTTCAAAATTCTGCTGATATCACTGTTATTTCTTAATCTGACGACTGTCAATATTTGTCTAAAAACATTTTTAACGACATTGGTTTTTTCAACACTAGGATTTCATAATGAAATAAATGTCTAAGTATTTATAAAATGCCTTTTTACAAGCTATGACACCTTTTTTTCCTGTCAAATGAGCCGTTTTCTCTTGCTCTTAACCTATTGATGCTTTTTAACAGCGGTGCAGAAATAGTATAAACATCCAGGAAACAGCTACACTCCACAGAGATGAAGTAAATTTGCCAAAAAAAAAAAGAAAGATGTGAATCATGATGCCAGACACCAAGACTTTTTAGCACTTGGCTCCTTTGCCTACTGCTACGGACGTTCCTGGAGATTATATGGAAATTGTATTTTGCTGTGAGGTTTTATTGTGATTTTCAATAAGCATACAAAAACTGGTGGGAATATACTGGTATAGAGATATTTAATCTAGTCAGCATGTGTGAATTAAGGCAAGAAAGAGGAGATTTTTTTGCAGTCCTAGAAATGTCCTCACAGTTTAAAATCCTTTCCCTAAGTATCCGTATGATGTTGCAAACATCCTTAATTTTGGTGTTATATTGTAAATTCCGTGATACCAGAAGCAGCTCCACGAGTCCACCCACCAGACCTTTACCTGCTGTCACCTCAGTAAGGTCTTTCATCCTCCTCTTCTGCTAAGCACAGATGGTGGTGGAGATGAAAGGAGTGGTGCTGGCACCAGAAGTTCCAGAAGAGGAAGCATCGTGTCCCAGCCTGCTGGGATCCCCACCAGGTAAAAGCATTAGAAACAACTCTGAGGTTACAGGGCAGGGAAAGGGACAGCTGAGACACAATTTAGTGGCTGGGCTCAAAAGGACTTGCCAAAGTAAAGGATGGGCTGCTGATTTACGAGCTGACCAGTCCTTAATCTGGAGCTACTGAAGTCCCATGGAATTATTTTCAGTTTAGGGTCAGGCAGGGACAACTCCTGCAATGGAGACAGTGGATTTCAGCCCCACTAGAGGAACTTTACAACCCTCTGACCCTTTCTGAATCTTATTTTCTTCCCGAATGAAGTAAGGGTTTTGCTCAGGCTCACAGCAAGCCCAGCACCACAGTGCACCAGAAAGGGAAATAAACTGCACCATCCCATTAGCCCCTGATGAGGGAGATCATCACCACTTAAAGAGCAGTTGAGCCACCACCGCAGGATACTATTGCCTGTTTGAATGAACAGATAATAATGTTTTATCTTAATTAATATTAAACACGTCATGAACCATACATGTCTGTTTCTAATTTGAACTGATGTCAGGCAATGCAGTAAATATTGAGACTAACCTCAACAACTGCATTTTAAGGTTTACTTGCAAAGATAAAATAACTGTGGAGGGGCTAGAGGTGAAGAAGAAATGTGAGCTATTGATCACAAAAAGCAACTCAGGCAGTTACATTAATTCAGATAACACAGTGTATCACTATCTTGAATTTGCATATGCAGGTTTTCAGCTTCTCCAAGCCTTAGATTAGAATTTCAAAGATTTAACGGCATTCAGTGGTGTGAAGTCATTTTAGACCTCTAGCATTACAGATTCATGTGTTACGGGTACCTCTTCAGAGATGTTTATTTGCATGCACTTGTTTACTGTTACTGTGAAAGAGCCACCTTTATTTGTGTGTCTTCATTGCAACCTTGCAACGGGGCTAAGGATAAACATTACATCTGAAAAAGCCAGGCACTGCAGTTACCATTTCAGTTTGCAGCATAAATACTTTATCTTCAGAGAGGAAAGGAGAGATATTTGGCTTTCAATTAGAGGAAAAAAAAAAGTGTCTGTGTATATATATGTACGTGTTCTGGTTTGCTTTTAAGCAAGTATTTTACACCAGAATATAATTCATGGAAGGCAGAAAATAATGTCAAAATTATTTCTGAAAAAGCGATATTCCTAGGTTATTCTACTAGGAGGCTCACGAAGACATTGCTGTCAACTTCTACACAAATATTCTAATTTTAAGGTCAATTTTGTGAAAAAGTATCTCATTCTCATTAACACTTCGTGAAAAGGATTTTTCTGTTTGACTGAAGAGCGCAGCGTAACGCACTCCAATGAGTAATCTAAAATAAGTACAGTGATACAATTTAGTTTGCCGAATATCTTGTTGCCAACCCAATTTTAGTGATAACACACATGCCTGTATTACTTTGCTTAGGTTTAAAAAGGTAGGTTTATTTACAGTAGAGAAAACACTTGGTTTTATTCTTGTGCAATGTACCAGCACAACCTGACAAGATTTGCTTCCAGTAACAAAAAGATAAAAATCTATTCGATGGAGAAACACACTGATGAAGACATGAACAGATAAACTAATGAAAGGCTGTAAATTGCTGTTTTCAAGATGCCCTGCTTGCTGTGCTAACAACAACAACAATCAGGAATAACAGAAACTTAAAACATAATTTAAGTCCAGTTTAAAATCTGATATTAACTTTTAAATATCTCTTTTTTAATTATTATTATTTTTTTCTGGGCAGAAAGCTTTGCTGATATGTCCTGATCACAAGCATCATGAAGAGCCTGCTTCACGTCACTAACAAAAATTAACACCAGGAAATGATTCAGAATATTAGGATGCTAGGAAATGATCTAACATAAAATTTACATTCAAGATATTAAGAAATTTTTAAATTAATCTTCTCTTAAAGAGACATTCTGGCCAGTTTTACAATCTTTATTCCTGCAGATAAATTGTATTTATGTGGACTTGATTCTGCAAATATTCTTGTAAGTTTAAGATGTGTGAGAGACCAGATTAAAACTAAAGGAGGACTGCTCATGTAAGACTTTATTGCCAGTCTGAACAATCATGTATGAACATGGCTGTTAGCACAACAAAAACAGATCTCTAATTGTAAAAGTAATTTAGAGTTCTTTTCAGTTACTTTCTAGTTATTAAACTACAAGGTCTAGTTGCTGTCAGTCTTTCCCTGCAACTTACCAGATGCAGAAATCTGAATTAAAAAAAACCCCAAACCCACAATATATTCTCTATATTCCAAGACATTCAGGAGCTGCTCATAATTTCGTATTGAGGGAGGTGGATACCCTCACGATTGGTTACTCTTTGCAATAACAACTACCACCCATGGGTGCTCAGGAAGGTCCTGTTGTGGCAAGACTGTCTGCTGGTTTCTTTGGGAGGGAGAAGAGGAAGCAGCTCATTTTAAACAGTAAGTTACAAAATCAAAAGCAAAAGCCAGTGATGAAATTGTAAAGAAAAAGTCGTACTTGGAAAATAAACAGACAAGCCACTAGGCAACATTCACTTCCATGCCATTCTGGTTTGTATGCGTTAGAGCAGTTATCCTAGCAAATGCTGTGTCATTTGGTATGCAGAGCATTTGAAGATGCAAAGATAATTAAGGGAAGGGAACAAAAAACACACCACACAGACTTACCAACACATTGTACGTAGCTTTGCTATTTTTTTTTCCTTTTTAAACAGTGTTTAAGAAAAATATGCTGTGTTACCATAACAAACTAAAATACTCTCTCACCCTCTTAGGAGTTTAGTTTCTGTTTTAACTTCTTTTGGTTCCAGATTGGTTTTATTTCTTCTTGTTCTACTTTATAAAACCTTTTCTCAACATTAATGGCTTCAGGAAGAAGAAGTAAGGGAGAAGAAGAGCACAAAAGAGAGCTGACATTTGTGTATGCTGTCACTTTCTCATGCCATTCATAGATGGGTAAGGGTACAGAAGAAATAGGGCATAACGCTTGATAGAATACAGTCAGACAGGAATTCCAGCTGGCATGCACTAAAGCAAAAGGGAACATTTTCCTCATGTAAAAATCACCGTTTAAATCCCAACCATACATAGATATGGAATAACGGGGGTCACGTATTTTTCACCACTTCAGTAAAATACTGCAGCAAGATAATGATTTTACAAGACAGACAATTTAAAGCATCGATTTGCTGCAAATTGCTCAATCTATAACTAATCAGGAGCCCTACAGGTTTTCAGTAGATCAATCCCATTAGAATTTACGGTTTGCATAAGACCATATTACTCAATCTGTGGACACAAAGCCATTTTTTGGGTAACCTTCAGCATCCCCTTGTTGTTGCTGGTTTTTTTTAAACTCTCATAAGTTTCTATGGGTGGGTTGGATAAAATCCCTCTCTTGAGGGTTCTGACAGCATGCCTGAAAAATACACTGTCCTCTTCTACACAGGCACACATGCATCCTGTGTTGAGTCCTAGATATCCCTCTGTAGGCGACAGTTATCATCCAAGAAGGCAGGATGAGATGACAAATGGAATTCAGTCTCTGTCACCTGTAGCACTAAAACTCTGCCCCAATTTGAAGGTGGATTACATTTTACACCTGTAAGAGTGTGAAGTCAAATAGCAACTCCTATTTGGACCCACACAAGTAATTCTTCTTCATAACAAGCTGAAATCTCTCCTGTACAAAAGACATAGCAAAGGCAAAAGCCTCTATGGATTGAGTGACAGGACTTTTGTCACATATCTAAGGTACAGAAACAGGAAATAGAGAACTACGCTTGCTACCAGATCAAGTTCTAGATTACTTTATTACTGGCAATGCCAGTATGTTTGTACCATGTTTCCTCTAGGCTTTGTAAGAAAAGGGTCAGTTCTAGCCTTACCAATTTCTACAAGAAGATCATTTTAGGCAAAACAGTTACAGGCAAGCAGAAGTTCCAATCCTGTCAATGAACTCACAGACTTTGAAAAAACATTGTATTGGTTGTTACAAAAGAGCAATGTGGCTGGAGGGCTGTTAGTATGGGAGTGTTGAATCATCCCACTCCAACTGCTCTTGCCTGGTGGCATTCTGTTTGTCTCCCTTTTGGACAATCAGTTCCTCTTCCTCCTCCTCCTCTTCACTTTCATCTGATTCAGCACTAGTTGTGTCGTCCTCTTCATCTTCTATGTCTTCCTCCTCACTTTCCTCTTCTGCTTGGTGAGGCTTTTTGTATTTCTACAGTTCATATAAAGAAATGAGAGAGAGACAGTAGAAGAAAAGTGCCTTCTTGCTAGCCAGTGGCTGTGAGAATGTGAGCATTTATCCCACATTTAGAAATGTTAACATGCTGGGACAATCTGCTTTCCATCATTATGTGACTACTAGGCACCAACTATGATACAATTCAGTAGCAAATATTCAAAACCAACTGCATCAAGGATGGAATTTCAATAAATAATATCTTTATTAGTCAAGCTACCAAACTTTAACCCTGCTGTGTCACTTGCTTTAAACTGCTGATCATTTCCCCTTCTTTTAGTGTATTAGTACTTACATTAAAAAGTTAAAAACAAAGTAACTGTATTATCTTTAGTACTTAAGAGTACAAATATGGATGGTCAGGAAGTGGTTTTATGCCTGAGAATTCTTCACCATCCTACGGAGTAAATATATATGACAACAAATATTAAGTGCTCAATTATGTATTCTCATGGTGTGTGGAGCTGCAAACAGAGATGGGCTCCTGAATGTATGCACGTGCACCTGTACTGCCAAGCCTAAACAAGTGTACTCTGAAAGAGACTTAAAACTCACTGCTGAGTAAGCTACCAGGCCAGACAGTAACTTCTGGTATTATCATGGTATAACAATATGCCTCAGTTATGTACCTCCATGGGGTTGACGGTAATAGTCAGAGCAGAATCATCCCAATCCATTTCATGTTCTTTACTTCCTTCGTGGTCTGCAGAGCTGTGCTGATGAGCTGTCCGAATTCGATAGACCCCCAAGGTTATGATTAAAATGAGTATGCTCACACAGATTATGATAACGATAGTAGCCACACTTGGAACAACTAGAACAAAAAGTGGAAAAGGAAATGGTCTTATATTTGTGGAAAAAACTGCCTACAACACTAAATACCTTGTCTATTTTTTTCCCTTCAGCACCTCTTCATTTGAATTGAGAATTAGCACAGCCATCTGCCTGGGACTACAGAAAGTGTTGACAAGTGCTCACCTACTAGGGCAGAGCATACACGAATGGCATTTACAGATATCTTATAATGAGTATTACGAATCATAACCAACTAAAAAGTGAGTAAGCCTACCATTTGTTCTTTAACCCACTTTATTACTGAAGACACAAAGTCAATCAGTGCAGAATCAATTAGTTTCAGAACAAGCGTTTTTACAATAAGGTTCAGGTAGTGTCTTACCTCCATGTTGTCCCCTTCTGATTACAGCTGAGGCATCAGCCTCACTTGTGAGAAAAAATATATCTCAAACCTTATATTTTTGAAGGTTTCAAACACTTGTACTGTGATCTAAATCTCAGTCTCCAAGAAATAAAATAACACATTGCTGTTCTATTTGCCTGTGTTACAACCTTGAGGATTCAGGACATGTTTCCTCACTGTTCTGTTGCACTTTGAGAAGTCCTTCCACCCAGTCACAGGAAGAAACTTCTTTGAACTATTCTTATATTATCAGATAATTAGGTTAGTGGAGAAATGCTGCCACTTTCTATGTACCTTTGCTACCTGGGTACTGCAGTTCCAGGAGCTTTACCCCATTTGATTGCCTTGCACTGCCTGTAAAATGGAACTGTGAAATCAGAACAATATTAAAGGAAAAAAGAAAGAACTAGTTTGAAATAGCTAATCCTGTAAAAATTCAGTTTCATTTTGGTAAAATGTTTGTACAAGTATACAGAAAAATACAGTAATTTTCTAAGCACAACTGAATATAACTACTTGTAACTACCTACACTTTACATCATCTTTAATTCTTTATATGTGTATCATTCAGCTAAAAGGATTTCAGAATCCAGCATTTAAAGAGTTATCCTTGCCCTGGGCTTAACTTCACTGAAAAGGCTTCAGATTTGGGTATATATTTTAACTCCTATAGTCTAAAAATTAAATTTAAATTCTGTATTGAACATAAAGTAATGCCCCCTGCACATGGCTAGATGGACTTATCTTTGTTCCAGACTGAGGTCTGGACAGCAGCTAACAGAATCACTGCAGCAATTACAGATCTAAAACAATAATACAAACATTTATTCCTTTGGCTTAGAAAGGGGTGGACAGAAATTGATATTTCAGAGAAATACAGACGTACAAAGACAATATGAGCATAAGTACTATACTTCATACTATTCAATACTATAAACAAGACAGTTTCTTAACTGTGTGGGTCAGAGTACATAACCTTTACTGAATACTTTAAAAAAGGACAGTAGCTTTTAATTACAAAGTACTTCCTTGAAAAGAAAGAACAGAATTCAGTGTTACCTTCATTCACACCTATGCAATGCTCTCTGTGAGGTTTCACAAGCTGTAACTCTGGACTTTATTGGTTAACCACAAGGGAAATACTGATCTACCATAATTTTGAAAAGTCTCTGTAAAGTCATCACATACCTGAGTTGCGAACAGTGCTTACGCTTCCCTCTGGGTGGTGGACAGATTGGAGAAATGGTGGCTGTACTATCATATGATTTACATGGTCCATGGAATTGGAGTTGGAGCTGTGTAGAATATTAATCTGACACAAGAGAAAAATAAGAGATCACATACTAAAAGGTGTTCTATATTCCAAACCTGCTGGCTCCATACATTATGTTGAACTATGGAGTTCATCAGCAGATAGAAGCATTATTGTACGTACCTTGAAGGCCAGATACACTGGTTTTATGGCAGTGAAAAACACACAGGTTAATGTACTTCTCATTTCTAACATTAAAAATGCATTCTAACTTTTCTAGCTGTAGACTACGAAGTGGCACAGAAACAGATTTTTAAAATTTACTTCTCTGAATAAGTAGTGACTTTCTTTTCTCTATACTAATCAGTTTTTAGATGTTCCCTGAAAGTTAGTGGGAGATTTGTCACTCTGAATATTGACAAAGTGTATTGAACTCATTGAGTTTAAAACCAAAACAGTAAGCGAGAATTAAAAGAGGTTTCAGTTTTTCCTGTGTTCCTACTTTGAGTGACTTTATACTATACCAGGTCTCTGTCCTACCAATAGTTATGCTATAAGCAAAAACCCTGAAGTCATTATCAGGGCTTCAGAATGCTCAGGTGAAATGAATTTTCAATACAGCATAAACACATAAAACCTTTCAGAACAAATTATTAAGTCTTATTGCTAGGAAGGAAGGTCCTGCCCTTTCCTGTAGTTACTTGGTATCTGGGTTCTGGGCTGGATAAGTTGGTTGCTCAGAACAGGTCTACGATTTCTGCTGAGGGGCATGGAGAACAAGTCTTAAGAGGAGCAGCTGAGGGAACTGCGGTTGTTTAGTCTGGAGAAGCAGAGGCTGAGGGGAGACCTTATTGCTCTCTACAACCTACAACAAAGTAGGTTGTAGGTGAGGTGGGTGTTGGTCTCCCAAGTAACAAGCAATAGGACCAGAAGAAATGGCCTCAAGTTGCACCAGGGGAGGTTTAGATTGGGTTTAGATTATATTAGGAAAAATTTCTTTACTGAAAGAGCAGTCAAACATTGGAATGAGCCGCCCAGGAAGTGGTGGAGTCACCATCCCTGGAAGTATTTAAAAGATGGGGAGATGTGGCACTTCAGGACATGGTTTAGTGGGCATGGTGGTGCTGGGTTGACGGCTGAACTTGATGATCTTAGAGGTCTTTTCCAACCTTAATGATTCTCTAATTCTATCAGCAATGCTCAGTCCCTGAGCCATTGTGCTGCACCGGGCTTAGTACCAGCACACATAAGCTCAAGAGAGCTATCTAAATATTCCTGTGGTAACTGACCATGTCTGGGTAGTGAATCCAAGAGAATATGACAGATTAAGAGGTCCATCCTATGCATTCATTACCTGTATACTGACTTTCCTCCTCAATGAAATCTGAAATCATGTAAATTACTGGGAATGATCTCCATCTGATGAAGAACAAATCATAAAACTTAATGTAATGGGGTAGTGCTTGGAAAACCTGAAAAGGTGAATTTCTGCAGGAAATAAAAGTATGTCAGATTAAGATATATATAAAAAAACTAAGGAAAAGAATGAGGCTGTAATGATTTACTGTCGAGCAGGTGTATAAATCTTCAAAGAGACCTGTAGGAGATTTTATGTCATAGAAAAACAATTGTGATGACCTTAGCCTCCATTCTGTAAAAAAATAAGTAATTCTCTGTGTTAGTTGAGTTCAAAAGAAGGATCATCTCATCATCATATGCAGCAGAATAGAGACACACATTGAAGAACGCCAGTCAACTTCCTATTTGCATGGAACTCAGAATTTTTCCTCTATTTGATTACAGTTACTAGAACATGTCAAAAATTATACATATTTTAAAGAAAACTCAATGTTGCTGAAGGTAAGGCCAGTGCTCAGCCTCAGTGCTGGAAAAGAGAACTTGATAAATGATTGCTTACCTCCAAGTTAAATTCATTGCTAGTGTAACGTCCATTTAGCTCTGAGCACTTGACTCTGAACTTCCTGTCAAAGGTGGCAGAAGTGAACCAGTTACGATATCGAATTTGCCGAAGAACCTGCTCATAGTTGTGCATGCTGTCCACACCTGAAATGGGGGTAGAGTAGTGATTGTCTCGAGGAGATGCTGTGCGACAGATGCTCTGTGCACTACAGGAGAATTCAAATGTTCACAGAAAATACAAAATTTGGCAGAATTATCTGAAAATGGCAGTGCACCAAATATCCCTTGATAGGGCCTCTGGCTGATACTGAATTGTGTTAGAATAGTGTTTTGGAAATGAATGTAAGTCCATAATGGAGAGGAACAAATACATCAGCAAAGAGTTAGAATCAATTATATAGTAATAGTTAAAAAAAGCCAATGAGTTATCAGCACTGTGCAGGAACACTGACAAATCCCCTCACTCTCATATCCCACAAGAACTCCTACATTTAAAGAAAGCAGAGTTGCTATTTTCCTTATTTGGGGAGCGGCAGGAGGGATGGTGAAACCAAGACAAAGCTGTGCCGTATTCCAAAGGAACACAGCACACCCAGAGGTCAAGAAGTGACTATGCTTTTTGAGACATAGTCTATCCTGGAATATTCCACAGCTTGTACACCACAGATTTCTGTCTCATTTCGTTCAAGTCAGTCCTTTCATTGTAACAACGTAATTGCAGATGGGAAGAAAGCAAAGTCCTTGAACATACCATAGACTGAATATCCCGTTGTGGAATTTGTGGCATCTAGACGTTTTCCTTGAAGCTCCACAGGATCTAGTTCTAAACACTCTTGTTCAGGGTCTAATTCTACGCCAATGACCAAAATATCACAGAAATCCAAGTTGTGGAGCATTTCCTCTAATATCACTGGTTTATTGGCTGTGAACGCATGGCATATACCATGAAAAGAAGAAGACAGAAACTAAGACAAATGATCATAGAACAGCTCAGTAATTTTCTGTGATTTGCATCAGGGCTTTCAATTTTTGCAAAGAAGGCTGAATTGTTTTTTGCTGATATTAAATGCAGCATACTTGAAGCAAATCAACAGAGAAGTGTCTTGCCTGTTCAGGTGCTATGATGGTGAAGGCCTACAAATACCTGGTGAGATAGATAAAAACATATTGCTCTGTAATAAAAGGCATTCAAGGATAGTACTGGAAGTAGAAAACTGAAATTTGATCCTGTAAATAAATTCATGTAAACGATTCTGTTTTTGAGTTCCATACTGATACCACACATTGGTATCACACATTCATTCTTTTCTCAAGAAAAACTGAACAGGAAGAATACATGTCAGACTCATCTACGATTCTCTCAGTTACTCATAAAGAATTTGCATTACAAAGAACATGGTGCTGTCTATCCAAGAACACGGTATTAACATAAGTGGCAAGGCTCTGTGTTTTGAGACTTGGCAAAATTGAGTTGTAAACTGACTATCCTTCAATATGTACGATTAAAAAAATTCTGTTGCTGGAAAAAAGAGTAGTATATCAATTTAGTATTTTAATTCTATGGTCAACTTAGCACAGAGCATCTGGCAAGACCAGATCCTTGAGGCTACTGTAGACACGGAGACTGCAAACTTGGTTCTTGGTGTCCATTTGGGGAATTTCATCTTGGAAGGTGTGTGGGGCAGCAAGGCACAGACAGAAAGCTCTTATGCCCTAGATTCTCAACTGCTAGTACAGTGAATTTGGGTATCTGAACTCCAGATACAGTTCTAACTTATCAAAAAATGGAGACCCAACTCAAATTTGCAGGACAGGCAAATCTGAATATTGCTAAGGCTGATGGGTTGGACTATTTCATGGGAAGCAAAGAGAGACAGGCAAGAGCCTGGCTGCAGAGCATGGGAAAAGCCTGGACTGGTCAGCTGTGCTACTCTGGTGGTCAGTGGGCAAACAGGAGAGGTGGGGGCAGCAATCTGAGCTGTTGGTGGGGTTCCACAAAGTCCTTCACTGAGGCAGGGCCAGCAGCAACACATTGGCATTCTGGGGCCCCTCTGCAGGTAAATGAACCATGGTCATGTTGCTGCCTGTGCTACCTGATCTCCTGCTGCTGAGACAGACCTGACTGGTCCCGTGGCTGGGGAATACAGGGTGACTAAATGCCATGTGCATCTTTGCTACAGTCACGATGATCACATTAAGTAAATTCTCAATAAGTGGAAAAATAGCCGTAGGCAGGTATAGGTCAAGATTTACAGCTGTCTTTGTCTTTGACAGATAATATCTGGCTGAGAGAAATAATGATTCAAGCTTATAATGCAAGAATTGAGACTTAGAATTCAATAATCTTTTGCAAGACACAATTATTCCCAAAGGTAATTTTTATCTGTCAATTTTAACGACGCTTACTGGAAATAAACAGGAGACGTCACATGAGGACATGCCTGGCTTTCAAGGGATTAAACAACAGTTTAAGAAATGCTGCTAGGTTCCTTTTCAAGGTGAGACTCAGGCTTTTTAGGTTATAAGGTGCTACAATAGTAATTATGTCAATATTAGGAAAAATTGGGATAGATGAAATCTATGAACTACACTGGAGGGCAGTAGTTCCTTATTCACTGAACAGTTTTGAAGATGTAACATTTAAGGACATGAGCGTCATGCATGCATTGTGTGATGGATAATGATCACTCTTTTCTATGCAAGAGTTCATTTTTTTACATACTGTAACTGCATGCCTTTGATATGACGATACGATGCACTTGCCAGCCTTCAGAGGACACATACAGTTTCAGGCAAGTGATAGGCAGCCTTGTTAAAGAGCATGGCTTCAGGGAATCCATGCCCCTACACGTCATTCATTATCGTCTTCATCTTTTAAAGAGAGGTACATCTAGTTGCTACTTATACTAGTCCAGCAAATATTGTTCAGAATGATTCCTCAGATTACTAGGCTTTCCATTTGCCTTTCACACAAGCATCCAAGTGGAAGATTCCTTTATAGACAAATATTTTAAACCTTATGTATATTTTTGAACACTCACCTAGTGTCAAACAATAATACACACATTGCTCAGCATTAGAATAAACTGTCATCATTGAAAAAAAATGTTTGCAAACTATTATATGTACTTTATATAGCTGAGAAACTGAGACACAAGATAACTTTCCTATGTATCACTCACAAGTCAGTAGCAGAGCTGGAACCATAAGAACAGACCAAAACTCCAACTCTCAATTACTGCTTTCCACTTTATCAGTATAATTAATAAGATTCCATTACAAATATATTCAAATGACAAGGGTATGTGAAGAGAGGAAAGGAATGATTCTGAAGCAGGCAAGACACTAAATGGAAAAGCTGCTTTTTTTGGAGCACATACTGATCTATCACTATTTAACACAGTTTTCAATGTGTTTAATTGAACGTACAACATTACAACTGCCTACCATTGCCTAAATGAATCCTGGGGAAGTGACTTGTTTGCATTATCTTTTAAAAAAGTGTGAGGGATCACGTCACAGAGTACATAATAATATTGAAAAGAAACCCACAAACCTCTGTCATGTTCTTTTACGTCCACTGGATGCTCCGTTTTAGTGACTGTGCTGACAATCCTGATGTCAGGTAACAAAGTAACACCTCTTTCGCTTTCAAATTCTGTATCTGGTCTAGCAAAGTGGTTCATCCCACTTATTGTAATCTTGGGCTCATTGGCCTGAAACACCATTACATATGCATCTACATCTGGGATACTAATGCAGACATCTTCACCAAAACATCTGAAAAATATATTATTCATTAATTGCATATAGCATGTTGCACATTAGAGGTGTGTGGCACTTATAGTGCCCAAAACCCACCTGATGGCTCCCATCCTTCTGCATTGTCTCAAATCAGTCTATTCCGTGCTTTGACACTGCCACACATAAGGACATGCATCTGTACCACCATGTACCTACCAGCAGTGAGAGTAACAGCTCTGTTCCTCTCATTCCCTCCCACGTTCACAACTATTGCAATTATGTAGGAACATCTTAGCAAACAGATTAATGAAGAGGTCACTATTTAATAAGGTCACTAACGAGAATGATTATATTGATGTTTGACTGACATTTAACAAAGTCATGGTTAAAAAAAATAAAGTTAATTAGATGATAACAACTAACTTTAGCAAACCTAACATTAAATTCTCAAAGAGGTATCTAATGAGCATAATATGCTTGTCTTGTCATGTGTGGATAAAAGAGCCTAATTATCCATTTAAACTGGACCCATCATGAACCCATTCTGGCACAAAATGGGGACAAAAGGGGTCTATATTAGCATTTTCATCTGAAGATGGAAGTGAATCTCCTGACAAACTCTACTGTACTTCATCATGGCACAAATCTTGGGCCAGTCTTGGAGTGTGCAAAAGCTGGACTGCTTCCAGTGGGACTACATCAGGTGCTGCTCTCCAAACACAGTGTGGTCAGCCCACAGCCAGGTGCTTAGTAAGACCTGTGTGTGCACTAGATGAGAGTTTGTAGAACTGATATTTATCTTTGCTCTAAAGATCTGCTCTCCCTGCCCTGCACAACTTGCTGTAACACAGCCCTGCTCCTGGGGCACTCAGGAGTGGCAGATGGCTTTTTGATTATGTAGAACTGCAAACATTTCTGTGCAGGATCTGCCACATGAAAAGGGAAGGACACGGATTTCTGTTTAACACCCCACACCAGTGATGGCAGCCATATAAGGATACAGGCAGATAAAGACTATTTCAAGCATAGCTACAAATATTGGTCTTGCAGATACGTCATCTGTTAGATGTAATAGGCCTGCATTAAAAAGTCATGGCTTTAGCTATCTCAGGAAAAAATATAACTTCTTAAAACTAACAGTAAAACAAGAAAGCAACAAACAGAAGTACTGTTCAGTCCAGACTGTATACTCCAACCTATAAACAGAATGCAAGTAAATGACATCAACAGGAAAAGTTTCTTAAAAGGACAATATCAAAAGAAAACCACAATCTAAATCAGCATTAAAGTACATGCAATTAATAATTTATGCTCAATAACGTAAAAGTATGCATTATCAATGTAATTTAGACAGAATTTTTCTTCTTACATGCCCAAAGAAAAAATAAATTAATGAAAAATATTCATAATCTAATCAGCTCAGCTGACATATAACTTACTGGACTTTTGATGAGACTTTCAGACGTCGTACACCTGCAGTAGGAAACTGTCTAGAGTTGATGTATGACACCTTTCGGAGAGCTTGATTTATATTTTCAATGTCATCTCCTTCCACGACAAGGACTGACTGGGAAGGGTTGAAGTGATACTAGGGGAAATGCAGGGAATTAGTATTTAGGGTACCAGGTACAGAGTGCAAAATAAGACATTTTAAAGGAATGTTGCACAGATGCAAGTTTAAAATCTAATGATTTAAAAAAAAATAAAAGCAGCTCTTGTGGGCAGAATCCACAGGTTGTTCCCTAAAACATGTACTCAGGTCAGTCATCTACTTCATATCTGAATAATTACTGCTATAATTAATTTTATAGTAAACTAATCCTGATTTGCCGTACTTTCCTCAGCCTTTTCAATTCTGCTAATATTATTTCTGCAGCTGTAGAGTTCAAAACCTTAACTCACTGTAGTTATTATTACTATGTAATTCTTTTAGGTTAAACACATTCCCTCATATAAAAATACTAGCTTAAATGAGAGTAGCATGCAGAAGCATATTTTTCCTGCTTTCTGTTTGGTTTTCCTCTGAGCTATCTTTCTGAGATGTATTTCAACATGAATGAACAAAACAATTATAACATTTCCCTCCTACATCTTCATTACCGTCAGAGAGAATAAAGGGGATTCTCCTGTCTCTGTCTCATGATGGATAAGGGTGTCCTGGTTTAAGAACGACCTGCCTGCACCAAGCCAGCTGCTCATTTCAGCCAACAAACCTTGCAAAGTCAATGGCTATTCCTGGAGCCCTGATGTGTCTCTGGTCCATTGCACTGAACATGAAACAGTCTTGCTGACCAAGAAACTTTGCTACTATAACCGCATAGCAAATGGTTGGTTTTATCTTCATTGTAATTCATCCTGATTCCATCTTTTTGTCTGTTAATTGGTTCACCAACCCATTTGCATTGCAATGAAAACTAGATTAACCCCCTTGATTTTGTAACCTACCGTTGTCAGCAAAACACAAAGATACGAACCCTCCTCTGATATACAGTCACTTCCCAAAGCTGTCTACTGATCCTATGAACATGTTCTATTATACATCAACAATAGTTGTCTCCAGTTCCTTACAATGAGAAAGGTCAAAAAGCAAAAGAGCAAACAGATTGTGAAGAACAGGATGAAGCACAGCGTTCTCTGTTGAATGGAACATGTAGGATTGGGCTTAAAGCTTGTGCAGGAAGGTCATAACACACTGAAGGGTATTTCTTAACAAAGAGGAGGGCTAATATGAGTCACAGCCTGCATACACTTCTTTTTTCTTTCTGTAAGCTAGCAGTAGTAGTGAATAAAATTAGCCAAAGGAGACTCTCGCTAGCTTGTTAACATAATAGCTCGGCTGCCAGAACACCTGGAGTGCTGCCAAAGGGACTGGAGAAAGCCCTTGTCTGAGCCATTTTTGTCTTTCTCATTAAAAAAGGCTAAAAATAGTGGCAGATTAGACAGTTTCTGAGAACTGTTACAGATACATGAAAATCAGGCTGCAGACTAAAAAATGTTTAATGCTAGTGTGTCATAGACTGTATTACAGCTGCACTGCTCGCTCTTAGGTAGCAAAAGGGGGAAGCTTCATGAGTCTGAAGCACCCAGCAGAAGCACCTCCCAACATCAGTTTGCCAACACTGCATCTGTAAAGCGCCAGGTGAACAGCCATACAGAACCTATCATCTGTGCAGCTGTCACACACGCTTGTCTAAGATCAGGTATGTTTATTTTTGACACCAGAAACCCTTTCTCTTTATTAATCTCCTGTTCAAGGTCAAGTGCCAACCATTCCACTTTCATCCAACCTCCTTTCTGTCAGCCCCAATAAGAAACTCTACCACAATCTCTGACTGCTCCTTTCATCTCTGCCTCCTGCTGTTGCGCTGTTGAAGTAAAAATGAAAACAGTAACTTTAAAAAAAACCACTATGCCTCATCTCTATTTCAGAAAATGAAGATATTTTGAAGTTTTGTGAAAGAAAGAAACAAAAGGCAGAAAACAATCCCGCATTTTCATTTTCCCCACTGCACTGCTAGTACAGTAAGGAAGCCGATCATCCATGCTGGAGCAGTTGGTATAACAGGGATTTTTTACCAAGCCCATGAAATAAGACAACTCAAATATTGTCAAGTTTCAGAATGTGACAACAGGGAGGAATTACTATGCTTTTAAGTACCATGGACCAAATGCACATTGCTTTAATTCACGTAAAATCCCAGCGAAGAACTTACTGGTAGGCACATACACTTGTGTTCCAGAAAACCCTACCTGCTCTTTGTATGCAATGTCTTTTAAAAACAGCTTTTACTCATAGGCATGTCAAATTGCTGGGAGAAGCAACAATGTGAAATTCTTAATGATGTCCTTGAGGATAAAGAAAAAAAAGTGTGGTGTTTTGCTCATATGTAAAAGCTAGAGCTAGGTAAAATTTCTCCTTACTTTTGCACTTACAACTTTCATTTTTACCCTTGTTTTCAGAGAATATATCAGTTATACTACACCTCTCCAACTTATCACCTAGACAGACATTTGATTGTGTTTCAGGTCAGTCTCCTATCTTTAGGTTTAAGGTTTAGCTGGTAAAATGTAGCACGTGGCACTTCCACTGCACACTCTAGATCAACACCATTCTCCTCCCCACTGGAAAACACCACACTAAATATCCACCTGTGCAGTTTCACAGGATGCACAGTCTGCAGCCAAAGCATCTTCCCAGTTTGAATTCACAGCTCAGCTCCTTGGGAAGATGGTATTGGGATTTCTGTGCTAGGCAGAAGAGCCCCTGTTGTCCAGCAGTGGTACCAGTAAAGAGACACTGACCATGCAGCTCATAGAAACATTACGCAGTTTACAGTCAAGATCCTACACGTGTATCCAAAAGAGCAAGAATTTATGCTTTGAGCAACCTCAAAGTGGGGTTTATTAATTATTAATTAATAAATATAAAATGAATTAAATTATGCTTTAAATTATTTAATATATGCTTTGAGCAACCTCACAGTGGGAGTGTCCCTGCCCACAGCAGGGGGTTTGGACTAGATGATCATTAAGGTCCTTTCCAACCCAAAGCAGTCTATGATTCTCTGTTAATAAATGCAAAGCAATCTAGCTACTCTGTCAACCAAAACAGGATTTTCCTCTGTCTGCTGTTCTCCAGTCTTAGAAAAAGTGTTACTATCTCAGTAAAGACAGTAGTTTGCATAATTAAGATGGATAATTATTTGTATGTAAATCTAATTTTTTCTTGAGTTCAGGTTTTTTTATTGTCCAATTTTCATGTCCCATAACATTTTCATCTTGGAACACACTTTTAATTCTTCAGTACTGTCGCACTGGGACTTCCTTCAGAGTTGCCTCTAGATGACATTCCACTTATGTTTTCCATTGCTTTAAAGCTACTTGAGATCAAAGTTCAATAAGTTTTTGGAATCATGTCTACTTCTGTAAAACTATGAAAATAAGCATGAGAACATGACCGGGAAATTCATATGGACTCTGAAATATCAGCAGTGCTTTACTTCCTGAGCATCTAGCTTTGCAATAACAGAAACATTTTTCTTTGCAGTGTCACAGCTCTTCCGTTCCGCTTTTCTTTGCATGACTTTATGGGAAATTACATTGCTTCTGGGAGTACATTCATGCTTTGTGTACTCTATCTTGGGCTCTCCACTTCATAAATCAGCTGTAAATTTTTATCAAAGATTATGTCAGTTCATCTCTCACCTTTATTCCTTGGCCAAGACTCTCAAGAGAATTAATATCTAGACCTTCTTTGCAGGCCTGCAAGCAGGAAATCACTTTCTGACTCTCAATTTTGCCTGGCCGGATAGTAAGACTAGCCAAGCTGCCATGGAAATACTGAGCAAATCTGGGCTTGGTGACTTCACCTCCTGCAAGAAAGAGAATATAAAATTATCACTGAGACCAATACACAAGCCACACATCTAATAATTCACTTTATGTTTTAATGCATTTAAAGAATTTATTTTCATTCTAGCCAAGTGTATTTGAGATCTCATTTACTGTGATGAGTGGAATTGCTTTCTGGGTTGTTGGTTGTACCCAGTAGCAGCCTGAATTTAAGATTCCTGTCAGTGTTTGTCCAGTATTATATTCAGGTGTTTATGAAGCTGGGATAACATACTCTGAGATGAAACATGGCTTCCCAAACCTGTGTCCAAGGAAACATAGCAAAATGAATTGATGAGACTATTGCAGTGATCAAACACGAATTTCAAAAAATGTTTAAGGTCTAATATTTATTTATACAGAAACTATATTACCAAGTTTTTGATTATAAGATCATTTACATAGCCTTTGCCGTTCTCCTCCAAAAAACATACTACCTGAAGTTCTTAGGAGTTCTGAGAGTCATGGCTTTGTGCAAGCAAACAGCCACGCTCTCTACAAACAGTTGTCTCTACAGATGTGGTGTAAATTCACTGCAGTCAGCAGCCTCGCATTGCCACACTGCTGGCGCATCACAGTACTAAGCCAATCCTCCCCGTCCCTTTCATCCCACCACTTTCCCTCAGAACTAAAACCTTGGGTGTTTTCCTGCCTTGCACTTGCAGGCCAGAGCACAGCACTATGCTAAAAGGCTCATAATGCTTCCTTTACCCAAAGCAGCTCATTTGGTGACAGATCAGGTCTTGGCACCGTATGTGACATCAGACCCTCCAGATACGCTCTATTCAGTCTCACCCTAGGCAGCTTCAGAGGAAAACGGATCTTTAGGAGTCATCAATAAAATGTGATTACATACTGCCTGCACCAGTGATCGCAGCATCTAAATTACTCTTTAGTGATTTACTCATCCTCCTCTAGGAGAATTTTTAGAGCTTGTCTTTCCCGTAAGTGTTAGCTCTATCAGTGCACGTGAATTACTGCCTACCTTGAGCCTGAAAGAACCAAGAGTGCCACGCAACAGTGAAGCCATGCAGACTAACTGGATTAGCAGTTGATAAGCTGTGTAATTGGTATATAACTAATCTCTACACTGTTTGTAGCTTTAGAGTCGAACAATCTATTTCTGCCAGGCAAGTTAGCTCAAGCTTGAACTTTAAGATTTGTGTGGATTTGGGTTAAGATAGGGATGAAGTGAAACATTTTCTTTAGGCTACCAGATGTTGCTACCCAAAAGCCTGAAAAGCAGCGCTTTTAGTCTGTGCAGTATGAGCACTAAGAAGACTCAAGTTATTTTATATAGTGAAGAAAATGCACGCTGGTATACTGAGAAAAATGAACACATCAAAGCAGGTTGTTTCTTCATAGAAGCAGATATGTTTTGCTCTTTTCTGTTAATGTTGCACCACAAACTGCCTCTCTTTTTACCCCAAAGAAAGATCCTCAAGGAGAGTTTATTCTTCTCCACTCATTCGTTTGTTGATTATGCAGAAAACTTCCTTCAGGCAGAATCTCTTTTAGGTTTCATAGAAAATTTAATGTATGCCACAGCTAAAGTGCAGGATTAGTCTGTACTGTAATTTTGGCCTTTCTGATACACACCAAGACAATTATTTGGTAAATACACAGTGTATTACGGGGACATTGGTGTGTCAACAAAAATGTTGTGCTAATCTGCTTACCTTGTCTTTAAAAGTACCTATTGGCACTATTATAGCAGCAATGTCTATGGACAGAAAAAGGTAAGCCAAATTGAAAAAAAATGCAAACATCTCCTAAAAATGAGACAAAGAAAGAAAATCAGATAAGGACTTACAGAAGAAAGAGGGAATCATATTGTGCTTTGAAGCTTCAAATTCTCATATCCCTGACAGAATTCTGAAGACAGTAAGTTCCAAGGCTAAAACACTAATCCTGGAGCTTTGAAATTTAAAAACTACAGCAAGTCTGCCAGTAGATCTTAATCATTCTGAGGAGATGCAAAATAAGCAGCAGCCTCAGATAAACTAATGTATTTATATGCAAAACTAGCTAATTAAAATGTATAGAGGTGTAGACAAGAAGTTAGAGCAAAAAATTCAGTACTGTGGCTATGCATGACAGAAACAAGCAGTTAAAGTAAAGCTATAGAGCAACAGGACTGGTGTTTACAGCCATAAGTAGGACTTTCAGGTTTGGATTTTCTTTTTTTTTTTGTAGTTGTTGGTTGTTCTTTCAGTTTGGAGTAGTTCTTTAGTGTCATTGACAAAGCACTTACAATTACTTGCCATAAACCATTAAATATACAGAGTATTCACTGTGTCCAAGCTTCACTCTAAAAAATGCTTGTGTACAAGGAGGCATTACCATCTTGAAGAAGTGTAATTCTTGTTTAGGGTCGTCTGTCCTGTAAGCCATCTTACAGCACAACCACTACCCTGGAAAAGAATATGAGTGTTTCCAGGAATAAGCATTTTAAATGCTCTGCAGATACAGGCACCACAGAAACAGTGATTATTTGAAGAACGGGCTTACAAGCTTACTCTGTTCACAGGACTAAGGTTGGATTTTGTGCAGATGCATAGATCAATTTTGGACCACAAAGGAGACTGTGTAATCTTTGTTCTGGAGAGGCTATCAATGGCTACTTGAGGAAAAGCAAGTATTTCAAGCAAATGTGAGTGAAAAATAGCTGGGACTAGCTAGTCTCATATTGTGTCAGTAGGAAAATCTGCAAAACAATGCCCATGGCTATGGCAGGGTGATTCAGGCTGGGACATATGCACTAAAATAACTGATAGCAGCATCTGAAGGGACACAGAGATTATACAGTCTGTCCTCTAGGCCCAAGGCAAGGACAGCTGTACTCCATCCATTCCTGAGAACCGCTGGAGCTGTACTAAACCCTTCTGAAGACAGAGGCTCTCCACACAATCCACTCCAATGACCACCGATCCTTAGATTTGGAAGTTTATTCCTAAGAGAGAATGTAAGATATCAAAACATTGCTACATCTTCCCTTTTCCTTTGCCAGGCTACTCAAAGTCTTGTCTTTACACCTTCTACCTAACACTGTAGACATGATCATCCCTGTTGCTCTTCCTGGAACTCCTGCTGTTATCTGGAGTACTAACCATAACCTATATAGCATTCTTCTCAACACTGTGTTTTACACAGGACATGTCTGTTAATCCAGAGTAGTGTGAACACTAGCTTTTTCCACATGAAAAAACATGAGCACTCTGAGAGAGAATACTCTATTACCCTTTGTTAGAAAAAATAGACTTCTAAATAAGCCTTCCATAAGCACTTTTTACCAGGGTTAAAGACTAAATTATATACTTGCCAATTTTACCCTTGAAGGTGAACAAGTCATTATATCTGACTCTTATCACAGCTGCTTGTAATTGCAGCAAGTTGACATTTTTACATTCTTCTACCTCAGCATTTCAGAATCCTCTCAGCTCAGTGAGGGTACGTTAGCTTGCTGTGGTATTTCAATTTCCAGTAATTATTAGACTGCAAATGGACAAAATCCAAAGCAATAAAATCAGGAAGCAAAACCTCAAACTCTCACTAAAATTGAAGGAATGGCCAAAACCCAATCTGCTAGAATCCTGTATTCTGGCTTTGATAAAAGGGATTACTGGGAATGTAGTTTTTAAATCTTAAAAAATGTTACAACAAAAAATTGACAGAAGAAATTGAAAATCCTCAGCAACTGGCTGTTTTACTCCTGTCGGTGTTTTATTCATGCTTGGTTGTACTATATTAGTGTGTTTGAATGTTGTCTTTCCTTCTACTTCTGCAATCTAATATTTTTCAAGTATTAGATCTCAGCTTCTCAGTAGGTGCAAATTTAGCCCAGGATGGCCAGTCTCCAAGTTCTAGCCACTCTAAAATTCTTAGCTCCCAAGATTCGATGGGTATAAATACTCTTAATGCAGCATGAAAATTGTAATTTTGTATCATGATAAAGCACAGTGTGTAATTGTAGCTAATGCTGATAGTAACATTTTAACAGAATATTACTCAAATTCTTCTAAATACTGATCTTTTCAAATAAAGATCCTTTGGTCCAGAGCACAATACTTATCAAGTGCAGCTGATAAGCAGCTTAGAGCCACTGACTTAATGGGGCAGCAGGAAAAAAAACTATGTTGTCTGGATTTGACTCATCACTGAAATTAGATGCTAATCACATGCTAAGAAACAACTGAGGAAAAGGCATAAGCTACTCCAAACAGCTCTTACTGCTTTAAAATACTTTGAATTTAACTCCTGGTTCCGACATCAGACTGAGCCTAAGCAACAATATTTCTGAGGTAATGAAGACATAAAGAGACTACATCAGCCTCCTGAGCAACAATTCAGAGAATGAAGTGGAGCTCCAGTGATGATCTTGAGTTAATCCAAGTGTCTTAAAGTCTTTCTACTTTCAAATGTCATGGTGCAGTGGAAAATAAAGTGTTCTGTAACACAGCATCTGCCAGTTTCTATCTAGAGGTTAAGCCATCCAGTTAACCTAGATTGCCTCAGCAAGTTTCATGGGTTTTTTTTCCCTGAGGGTCTTTTGCCCTTTTTTACAAGTGAGATACAGCTCATCTCCACAATGATGTTATAGCATCAAGACCTGAGAGAATAAGAAAACCTACTCCAAACCTACTCCTTAACTGTGTTACATGTTGTGTTTCACACAGCTCTATGTTTATTGATTACTCCAGATTAATATGCGATGGGATGATGTCCGTAACACAAAAAAACCCCTGAAATAACAATATAGAACACCACCACTTATTCTCATTACAGACTCTTGCTTGACAAATTTTTGAAGGTGTTGTCTTCCCCCCCCCTCCTTAAATGGAAATGTTGTGGTCACCATCGCAGTTGTGAGGTAACACAGACCACAGTGTTATTCAGACACTGATGATAAAATTGTGCACGGCTTTTTCCACCTGACCCAGCACGCACATCCACTCCCAAAGTCTGGCAGAGACAGGAGGATGGATGTTGGCTTTTTGGCATTAATTCAGTCCTCATAATAGGAAGATGGTGACAACAGACTGTGGGAGGCATCCAGAGGAGCTGCCGACATACATAATTATTCACTAGACTGCTGTTCACTGCTTAGTCATTGTCAAAGCAGTATGCATCACATTTTTTACTTGCTAAAATAAGAAGTATTTTTTGGACTGGAATTATTCTTCTTCTATGCTGGTTCTGATCTTTTCTACCTAGAATTCTGTCAAGTAAGAGCAAGTAGTGCAGCTTAGGTGTCCCTCCCACCAGAACTTTACCCAGCGTCACCTTGATAAAGTCTTTCTGAGTTACTTTCTTTTTCTGCTGCTGGAGATGAACAAGTACAGGACGCACACTGACATCAAAACATACAGAAGAAGTGTCCTGCCTTGGCCTGCTGCGCTTCCATATAAAACCATTAGAGCAGACACTTGCATTATGATTCTGAGAAAGAGACAATCGAGACATGAATAAGCACAGGGCTTAGAATGAGCTGCAAAAATAAAGTGCATGCTGCTATTGGAATTATCTAGGTATCTGGAATTATCAGTGTCTACGAATGTCTCATATTAGTTGCAGGCTAGGGGTAGGGTTAGGCAGGAACATTTCCTACACTGGGGTCAGGGTTTTCGCTCCCCACAAGAACTTCTGAGTGTTACTTCCCTCCTGTGCTGTTCACCTCTGGTGCCTCTGCTCACACCAAACCCAGCACCACAGCCCACTGGAGCAGGAAGCACAAGTGATGGGAGGCTGCGCACCAGGAAGGGCGCTATGCTGCACCCATACACGAGCCTTCAGTGGAGAGTGATCAAGCTGCCAACGAAAGCAAGACTTTACATTATCACCATTTGGGATATTCCTAAACAGTCACAAGCATGGTTACAGTTGGTGTCTGAAACTTCAAACATAACAGATCAAACACAGAATTAACCTACTTAATTTTAGATGAGCATGTGGCAGATGCCTGTCTGATTTGTGGGCAGATCAGTCAGGATGATTCTCTTCTACACTTGGAGGAAAACAAACACTTCCATTATACACATCACCTTGTCGCACACAGTTAGAATCTCTCAGATGGATGACAATTTAGGGGGATTAAGGAGTATCATCTAGCAAACATTTTTGGCCCCAATCATGAGAGGGTCCTGTTAGATATAACATTGGAGAGTTCAGGGGAAATTGAAGACTCTCAGGATACAGACTTCAATTCTGTCATGAAGCAAAATCCTTTAATGAATTCTATTTCCATGACAACATTTTGTTTTGGTTTTTAATTTCACACTGGGTTGATACAAAGTGTGACAGAATTTGATTACCATTGAATTTTACATTTGTATTGTTTTGCCTTCAGAGATGTAAAGTGTTGTTTGCATTCACTTACCAATTTCCAAAGAACAATCATGCCTTTTTGTCAGAAGTGACTTTATTGAGCTCACAGATCTTCTTCTAGGCTTTTTGCCCTACCCTAATAATGAGAAAGTAATTACCAGGGCAGTCTAAACACAATGAGGTTTGCCTTGGAAATGATGAATCAAGAGAATTTTCAACTGAGATGTGATTCTTTTAAGACATTATAGACTCTAGTTATACTGAACCAGATAATAAAGGAATGATCAATTTTTCAGGGTCCCAACATAAATACTGAAGTGAATCTGGAAGCAGCTGCAAGACATTCTGGCTCTGAAGACCTCAGGTTCAAGAGTTCTCAGGCTCAAGGCCCAAAATTTATCCCAACTTTTTATTATAGCAGTTTAGGGAGCTGGGTTTAGATCGGCTGATAAACAGGATGAAACCTAGCATACATTTCAGGAATAGTCCCAATTAGTGACTCAAGTTTTTAACATTCCCAGAGCTTCTCAGCATAAAAAAGTTTAAGTGTCTTTTATATATATATATAATTCAGACAAAGATTACTTAGAAAATTACTCATCAAACATGTCACTATTTAAGTCTGCCCCTGCTCTTGGTAGATACCATAACCCGATGACCTCACTCAAACAGTTTTAAGCTTTAAAACATTGTCTGAAATAGACAAGTAGAGAGAACACTAAGGGCTACTTGCCTTAAGTATGCATATGCTGATCTATCTCTGTGCAATAGAGCCATTTAAGATATTTTTTCTTAAGATAAGAAAAACACTCTCTCACAATTAAGGCAATTAATTTTTGTTATTTCTAGGGAAATTGTGGGAAATGATGACAATTACAGAAAAGTATGATGGTATTACATAGCTCTGAGTAGATCATAGTCCAAGTGATGTTAATGTTGCCAAAAAAACTATATTCCTACTCTCCAAATAACATTCTTATGCTGGTGCATAGTCCTCAGTGCAGAAATACCATTAAATAAGAGACATAAATCTATGTTGAAATAGTGACAGATTTGAATGCAAATTCAGCTCTCCAAGAAAACACCCTCCTAAACTAACCTCTCGCATATGTTTGTATCCCTGCTACAGCTAGAACTCCAGCAAAGATCCGTGATGTGCATTGAAATCCACTCCACCCTGTTTCTAGTAAGGGCAATATAGAGAGAGAGCACTGCAGTAGTAACTGAAGC
The DNA here is from genome assembly GCF_000695765.1 of Mesitornis unicolor. NCBI lineage: Eukaryota > Metazoa > Chordata > Aves > Mesitornithiformes > Mesitornithidae > Mesitornis > Mesitornis unicolor. Next base: position 35,501 of record NW_010156628.1, read on the forward strand.
GCCAGTATGCAGATATTCAGCATCATATCATGCTGAAATCTACCTAGGTGGTCTTGCATTAACTTGTTTGCTTGTAGCACTCCACCGAGGCCTCAGGCTGGTGCACGCTATGATCCACTGGTGTTGCAATGCACAGCAAGGGGTAATCTTGATCTGCTGAATATCTTAATTTGTAGGGAATGTCCAAGGTTGAGTGATACAGGCTGGTGCTGCTGCTTCACTGCCCACAGTGTGGTTGTCTCTCTGATCTGATCTCTCTCCAACTTTTAACTCTTACCATTCTTTTTGCCTTGAATAGTAAGTCAGTTCTCTTCAAGTGCTGACATATAATGTTAATAAGGTTATTTCACAGGACTGTGTTAAAAAAAATTGGTCTCCAGCCTATGT
>NW_010156629.1:0-429 GCF_000695765.1 Mesitornis unicolor
GGGGGCGCGAGGCGCTGTTAACGGCCGTCACCGAGGGAAGCTCCGTCCCTTCCCTGCCCCCGGCTTTATTCCGCCTTCCTCTTAGTCATGACTGTGTTTGATGATCAGAGATGATCCGAGGGCTGGAGCGCCTTTCCTGTGGGGACAGGCTGAGAGAGTTGGGGCTGTTCAGCCTGGAGAAGAGAAGGCTCCAGGGAGACCTTATTGCAGCCTTCCAGTAGCTGAGAAGGGTCTGCAGGAAAGCTGAGGAGAGACTGTTTACAAGGGCAGGTAGCGATAGGACAAGAGGCAATGGTTTCAAACTGAAAGAGGGTAGATTTAGACCGGATATTAGGAAGAAATTCTTGACTGTGAGGGTGGTGAGACACTGAACAGGTTGCCCAGGGAAGCTGTGGATGGCCCCTCCCTGGAAGTGTTCAAGGCCGGGTT
>NW_010156629.1:479-20850 GCF_000695765.1 Mesitornis unicolor
GGTTGGACTGGATGAGCTTTAAGGTCCCTTCCAACCCAAACCATTCTATGATTCTATGATTTGTCATCGTGCTGCAGACGCGTCCAGCTCAGTGGCGTGGCTGTGACAGGGGCCAAGCATGGGGTGGTTCTTTTGGGCTAGCCTGAGGTGGTGGCTGCAGACAGCGGAGCTGCTGGTCCTGAAGAAGAAGTCGGGTGTCTGTTGGGAAACTTGAGTTGCACAAGGAAGCTTTACCAGAAAACACTTTGCACAGGTAGCCGAGGCCAGGGCTGCAGATGGAGCATCTTCTTCATCTGGCACAACTGGAGGAACTGCTTGGAGTCATTGTTTTTTCTTGTGAAGGTGGCGATATCCTGCAGCTCTCACCTTGGCTAGGCCCTTCTCTCGGGCTGGCGAGAAGGCTGCTATGAGTTTAGCATATGCTGAAGGAAAGATTGAAGCTGCTGAGGCACATGCATAATCCTTTGAACCCACCATCAGTTTCGTGTGCATGTGTGGGACCTGGTCTACTGGTGGGCTGCTGTAGAATAACTTCAAACTGATACAAACTTTGTGGAAATATGCATGTTCCTGCTTTCCATGGAAATAAACCTCTTCATAACACAAGGGGAAGCTTTAGGTTCTTTTATGTAGTTACTGAATAAAAATATCACTCTAAACTTCCCTAAACACTTACTCCTTCAGAGGATAGGTAGAGTGGATATTTGTGTTGAATAAGGTAGCTTCTGTGAGGCAGTAGCTGCTTAAATTATTTTGTCCTTACATCCTAAATCTGTACTTACAACAACTATTCTATTGCTAACTTCAAGATGAAAAAGTGATTTTACGTTCTGGGGTATCATCCTGGTCTTTACTTGAAGTTTTTCTCCCCTGAAGTAAAACTTGTTCTTTTACAAACGTGTAATACTGGTACAATTCTTGCAAAAAAAAGGGGGCCCCTCCTCTGCCCAGCAGAATTTTGATGCTCTAGGATTTCTCCAATGCATCCCTTCCTCCCGTTTGAGAGTTGCAAGATACCCATGCTCTGGTTGATCCTAGGATGGCTCATGCAATCCTTAAATAGGACTCGGAGATTGCTTTTAATTTCTCCCAAGCATTATTTGAAAGTACATATATGTAACAAAACATAAATTACTCTTGCTTCTCCTTCCCCTCCCCCAGATAGACATTTTTTGAAAGAGAAGGAAGATTAATTACAAGTAGGAGCTACTTTTGAGAGAGAAAGGAGTAAGGAACCACAGAGTTCTTGCTGGCTGTAAACCTTTACTGTAACAAACTGCATTGTAAGGCCTATTTTGGTGAATTTGGGTGCCAGAGAGTTAGCATGCATTGTGCAGCAGAAGTTGTCAGGAGGCCGCTCTGTCAAAGGGGACAGTTTTCTTCAAAAACTACCAGATGTTAGAGAATATATTTCCAGCAGTAATTCTTTTCACAGTTGAACAGGCAGGGTTTTTTCTGCTGATACAGTGACACAGATCAATTATAATCATTTTGTGAAGAAAGACACTGCTTCCCAGTAAGTCGGTTTTTACATAAGTTCAGGTATTTTTGAGGATAGCTGATGTGGGTGTAGTGAGAGAGGTACCATGAGCTTCCAGACTCGGTCACAGATCTCCAGTGCACTGATTACTCGCTGTGCTTTTGTCCTCTGAAGAACACAAATGTGAAATTGAACAAAATAGCTGCTTTTAGCATTTTCATCTACATTTATGGTTCTCTCCCTGTGTTTCTTTATGTGTTTTTGTGAACTGTTTTCATTAAAAAATGCACATACCAGCAAAGTGCATATCAAAAGTACGGGAAATTCATATTCCACTCCCAAAAGTAGGTACCAGTACTGACAGGAGGTATCTGCAGTTGTGCCCTGCTAATGACCCTGCTGGAGATCGCTCCCGTAGGGAGGAACAGTCATGGACTACACACTAGGAGCAGACAGATATTCCAAATGGCCACTTCCCATCTATTTTAAATCTATTTTTATGAACTACATCCAAGGTACGTGGTTATTACCATACTTAAGAGTAGCCTAAATTCAGGAACCCTGTACATGTTAAGTGGTCAGTTTGACATCTCTCGAGTATTTCACTGGGGTGGGGACTCTGAGGCAACCTGGTGAAAAATGAGTTGCTTCGTTATTTTTTTTAAACACATCAGTAGGGTGTCAACTAGAACAAGATGTTTAAAACTTGAAAAAATGACAGTTGAGAAACTGTGAAATAAAGATAACATTTTTTAATAACATTTTTTTTCTTGCACCATTGTTATAATGTGCAAAGCAGTGAGGAAACTATTGAAATGCAGCATCAAATTTAATTTTGTCCTTTTCATCATGATTACTATCATGATTGCTTTCAGCAAAATTTTCAAGAAGCTGTGGACTACCAGAAGTTTTCTCAGAATGCTTCCCCCTGGTACTGAGAAGGAACTGTCATTCTTCCAATCTTACTTTTTGCAGGATAAGCAATGAAAAATTAAAATGAAGGCAGGAGGGAAGCAGAAAAATACAAACCAACCAAAAGAAACAACCCAAATCACCACTCTTCTGCTTCACAGGATCCTAAAATTAAAGGATGGCTACTAGGGAAGTTGCCTGAGGCCCAACGTGGACAATATTGCAAACACGTACTGGCCAGACACAGCTGAGAATAAAAAAACCTCTAAGATGTCAGAGTGCAGGAGGAGTGGGATGAAGAGCAGTACAGAAAATGAAACCAGCATGTGTCAGCTGGGTGGTGCGCTGTTCTCCTATGTGCCTGTTGCACGTGTCACACCTCCCTCCCCAAAAATTAACTCTGAAGGTAAATGAGCTCTAAGGAAAGCTGGCACAAATTATGGGGGGCATGGAAAAACTCTTGTATGACAGAGGTTAAAAGTCTGAAATGGCTCGCTTGGCTCAGGAAAGTAACAAGTGAGACATGATGAAAAGAAGGCAAAGTCAGGTAAGTTAAATTACAAAGGGGCACATTTAAAGCCAGTAAAAAGATTCCCCTCCCCAACTCATTAAGAAATGAATTACCCCACAATACCAATGAAATTATGTTCCTCCACCTGAAAGATCCTATGTGCCAGTATTTTTGCCTGCTTAGGCAGTTGTTTCAGCTTTTTCATTCACATGCCCACTTACTCTTTGACACCACGTGCCACTTAGAGAGGTGGTTGTTTCCACATCCACTCTAAATATCTGCGGAGGCTCCTCTCCACCCCAGTAATGCTCTTAGAGCAGCGCTTTTCATCCACCCGACATGCGATGGGCTTGAAAGTCTCGTTATGTGTGATACAGGATGCAAGGTGGTGATGATGCAGCAAAAGCAAATTTGTTTGATGTTTAAATTGCAGGCATCAAAGACACGAAAGGGCACATGGCCAGCATCAAAACATTTCTGAAAAAAGTGGGACAAGAAGCTGGGTGTAATCAATCTGTTTGCTGGCCTTTATTTGACTATGAGGTAAACTGGGTTTCTCCTCAGGAAGGATAGGAAAGGCAGAGGAACAGTAGCTTTACCTGGCCCAAAAACCTTCAAAATTGAGTATGGAAACCATAGCTTGAGAGAACAAAGAAATAAAAGCAACTGCAGAATAAAGGTTTTGTGCATGCATACAATTAAAAAACCCCACACTAAATGCAGTTTCCTTTAGAGCATCATCTATCAAAGCAGACATCATGTCTTTATTCTTCTAATTCTATATATAACCCTTAACTAACTGTATTTTTCTTTTGTCTTTCCCTGCTTTGTCAGGGTTGCACTGAGATAACACAACCTTTCTGCCCATGTAGTTTTGGATTAAGCACCCCTCCCAAGTGTATCTGGAGAGGTTAGTCATAGCTTCATGAATCCCTGAATTAGCAAAGGAAAACGTTCCTAATCTGTGCCATAATGAAACCCAGGCTTTTATGAAATGAAGCTAGTGATTCATTCTTCGAGATAATTTCTGCAGAGCGCTGTCTCATTAAAAATGATAGAGTGACAAACTAATGATAATTATTTTGGTTGCTCCTCCTCCCTCAATGGTATCTAGTTAAAAGTAACAGCTGAAGAGGAAAAGTACATTGTGATTTTTTGAATATATTTAGACACGCTAATAGATGTGGGTTTGCATTTATGTATATGCATGGCCTTCATATGTATATATATAGACCCAATGCTGGGCTATACTGAGAAGAAAATGAAGTTGTGCATGTCTTCTCGTGTTTTTGTAGGAATTGATATTTTCTGAAATAATTAACTTCAAAATAATACAAAGAAAATATAGCAAAATATCCATTCATTATTACTTGCTATTTTGTTGAAAAAAATGGAATGCTGATCTAAAAAAAAAACAAACCCCAAACACCTAATGTTTAAAACAGAGGGAAAAAAAGCATTGAAAACAAGTAGTTTGGAAAAATCTACTAATGGATAACATGTCCCTGTCCATGACAGGGGGTTGGACTGAATGATCTTTAAGGTCCCTTCCAACCCAAACCGTTCTGTGATTCTATCATTATTTAAGGCTAGGCTCCTGTACTGCTGTTGCTATAGATCTATCCATCAGCACTTACTGATACACACGGGATCAGGCCAGATGATACATCCTACCTCTAAACTTCTGCCGAATCGAAACCCCAGACCATTACCAGTGTGGTTCTCCACGCTGTTATTATGCCACTGGGCTCTGGGTACAGCACGGGGAGCGAGGGCTGGACGTGGCTGCTGTCGCTTGGCAGTGCAGCAGTAAGTAACCAGACACGCTGCGTTCTCCTTTATGTAACAGCTACTGCAAAGAAAAGTCAATAATATTCGAGTGGCCGAGAGTTCAAGGATGCATCTCATGGTCAGGTGACAGGCTCCTGTAGAGAGGGTTACTCTTTTAATGCGTGAGGTTAAAATCGACATCCTTTGTGCTTCAGTACTACGTACATAACCCCACCAAACAAACACCAAGTTAATCAAACAGCAAGGAGAAAAATAACCAACCAGTTTTATGACCTAACTGAAGTGACAAACTAAAGAAATTCAAAGTTTACTGAAACAATTCAGGAAACTGAAAGCTCTGGTTAACTTTGTTTAGAGAACAGCTGTAAATGATTGAATGAAAATGTAGGGTGACATTTTACTACAATTTTTAACTCAGGATTTGACAATCTTTCCTCTTCTTCCTCCTTCAAACAAATTACTGAGTCAAAAAAATCCCATATACATATTAATAGCAACTGGACAAGTAAACTAATAGTTGAATGGGATGCTTTGGTGCACAGAATAACCGGAGATTATGTTATCTCAGGAGAAAACTGTTCTAAGCTAACCAAAATGGAGCCTGGGCAATCTTCCCTGTTAATCAAAGGTTAGTATCAAAATCTGCAAGTTTAATTTCTTCAAAGAAAACTTGTTAACTGTTTGTTTATTTGCTTTTCCTCAATGTTTTGAACAACTGCATTTTCTGCTACATTGTCTCCACAGGTTGGTATGATCTAGATCCGGGCTTGGTTTTGACTTCAAGTTTGCGCTGTTGTGGTTTTGCTGGATTTTAGCATCTGCACCCAGCGTTTTTGCTTATGACGTATTTTATGAAGACATGTTTGGGCTACAAAGACCTACAAAATTCACTGTGAATGTGAAGAGGTCTACCTATGTGCATCTTGTGTGACAAGTGGAACACAGACACCTTCCCTTTTACCATGCACAACAGAAACTGCTAGGTGCTCGTAGCACTAACCTGAACGGAAGGTATGGGGCAGTCCTGAAAACTGTGCAGGATTACACAAAACCCATTCCAGTTTTCCACGTTAAGAACAGATATGCAGATTTGAAATTATTAAGATAATTTTTGATAAGAGACTTTAAATACTAGAGCACAGTCAGATTAAGCCTTACTTCAGTATTGCCTTTTAAAATGCAAACTTAAATAGTGGTGGTTTGGTTTTATTCCAGACATACTTGCTTTCCATGAGACTTGGAAAACTCAGGTTGTATATATGTAGGGGACATATCTTAGGAGAGATGGAGTTTTATAGCTGTAACCATTATATAGGCTATGCTTACATGAAAAGAAATATGAAGTCTGATGTACAAACCCCATACAAAGAAGCCTCTCAAATACCTGAAAACACCAGGAATGATCAGGCTGGTTTTTAAGAAAGCAGGCATTTGGAGCAGTGATTTTGAGCTGTGAGTCATCTGGCGAAGATTTGCCACTATCAAAATAGAACTGCCTCTCTTTCTAAGAGGTGTCGTGTCAAACTGTACAGGAGACAGATCCCAAGGTCTCCGGTTTAAATCTGTGAGCAGCTGTATTTGTCAAGAGTAAGAATAAAGCTTTGAATAGTCTGAATTTTATGTGTGTAACAGATGTAAATTCTGTGGCCTTTAATTAATGTCAGATATAAAAAGCTCCTAAAATATCTCTTATTTGCCACAACTTATCTTGCATCTGTTAACTAAAAGCAAAAACACTATAAAAACACAAATTGTGCTTCAGATGATTTGTAGTTGAGAAAGTGCATGGTAATAAAGAAACTAATTTGAGAAGTCAAATGTATGCAGGTCTTAATTAATTTTCCATGATGAGAAATACAGGAGGGCTAATGGAAGCAATTTTAAGTAGTCCTTTCTTACAGTTAAGAGCAGTTAAAACTACTTAGCTCTCTTCAATTCCCACAGGATGAATATTGACTGAATAATTACAGCTATAGTCTTTTCAGTCTCTTTACAAAAGTTTGCTGCAGAATTATGTCATTAAGACAGAGCTTGCTAAATGTAACATGCCTATAATTCAATTGTGCTTAATAGCTCCTACCTACTTAATTTTACCTTTTTTCCTTTATATTTGGAATTTCATGAATGTTTTGTCACAGAAATTTATGAAATAGATGACAAAAAGAACATCAAATTTTCATTTACATACATAAAGATACTGACTTAATGGTAAAACTGCAGGAAACATCCAGATGCCTAAGAAGAATCAATAAATCCCTTAAAGAAAACTATTTTTTATTTAAATTTCACATCTTAAGCACTGTGACAAAGTATATTTTTGAAATCGGTATAAGTCTGAAATACATTTGCCCCTCACTCTGCTCTCTCCCCAAATAAATGAGCCAATTTTATACATATCTACAGTATTTAATAAAGATGTCCAAACCAGCCAAAGTTTTTACATAAATGTTTCAGCACTTAAAATAAAGAGAAACATTGAAATTGCTCTCACTCAGACAGCAAAATTAAATGGAAACATAACAACCTTTTGAAGAACGAATGCATTAAACTGTTTATCTCTGTGGGGAAAGACAGTATCTTAATACGATGACTGAGCAAAAACAGCAGTTTAATTCAAGCAGTTAATAACTCTGTTCTTATTTAAACGCTTAAATGTTTGCCAGGTAATGATATTCAATCAGTAATTAATCAGTACTTCTTTTGGAGTCTGAATTAGTATTTTTTTATAACAAATTACTGGAAGTTCTTCGATAGGGTTTTCTATAAATTCTTTGGCTACATAAATTAAGGAAGTTAAATACACATCAAAGCTATGAGCTAGAAGTACTTTAAAATAGTACACATTTACAGATTATACAGGGATCAGAGGGCAAATATGATGAAAGAGTGATTTTCAAGGACTAAGTTACTTACAACATCCACTTTTACATCCCAAACAGAAGGCTGTAGACAAACTGAGATTCTTAGATTTAGAAATCTCTTTGCAGAGCTTCTTGACCACCTAAAAAGCCTCAAACTAAACTGCTGCTTCATGTAATAATTATCACTGTTAATTATGACATATAACCTGCAGTGTCTGTCTCCTCTTCTTTGTTTTTCTTTTGAAGAATGCAGAAGTTCAGAAACTGCTCATATAAAGAACAGAAATAATGGTTGTATTCCCATATGGAATTATAACGATTTTAGAGTCTTTTATGTCTTTTGAAGATCCTTTGTAAGCAAAATATGAAAGCAGAAATCCATTTCAGTCCTCAAAAATGCTTAGAGTTATAGCGATTTTGTGAAAATGCTTAATTTTCTTCTTGCAGCATTTCTTCTATTTCTTTATCCCAGTTTTCATCACGCTTTTCCGATTCCGTCACCACTTCATACTCCTGAAGCTCTTGCTGTAATTCCTTTTCCCAATCAGCAGTTTCTTCTACAAGAGATAAATGATGTGTAAGAATGAAATTGATAATACAGAATGTATTTATTCATATAAAGCTGGATGGTTTTGCACTGAATCTCTCTTACATTGCCTGATGGACAATTCACCTTAAAAACTAAAGAAACTTCAAGATCAGAAATTTCATCTTCTTACGGACCACAGATAGGAATTAACTAATACACAAGTCTATATTCCTATGAGCATAGTAAAATAAAGACATAAAAAGCAAATAGGCAGCTTGGTCATAACAAGTGTCCCTTTGGAAGCTCATTTCCTACAGTCTTTCAATCTACTATCAACCGAATCTCCCTTTGTACTTTTAAATCTCCAGAAAAAAATGAATGAAGTTCATAAGTTTGTTGAATATACTGTTAAGAAAAAAAAATCCAGCTCAAATACTGTGAATAATTTGCAAAAAGAAGCAGGTGTTCTCCTCACTGACATCTGTAGCTACTAGGCAAGCTCATTTAATCAGGGTTAAAGGTAATCATATTTCATACTTCAGGGCAAAAGATGAGTCAAATTCCTGTGTTGTTAATCTCTGTTTTAATTAGCTCTACCTATCATATGCAAGAGTATGGGGGAGGAGATACGTGTTTGATGTGTTACATGTTGGTGAGTACTTCAGCCTAGATATGAAGGTACGTAATTCCACAGTCCAAGTCAGTAAGGCCAGCTCTGAACAAATTACACATTAATGACTTACTGAAACACTTCCATCAAAGAGCTAGATGCAAGGAACTGATGTTATTTTAAGAATTCCTCAAGCTTGGCTATGTTTTGGAAAAATAATTTTAGAAAACAAGGATTCAGCAACATCCAAAACACCTTGTAAGATGAATTCTGAAAATTGTATTACAATAAGCATCTGTATTTAAGACCCAGAAAGTAGTAATAGCTTTACCTTCTGCTACTGAAGTCTCGTCTTTCTTTTTGTCTAGCACCAGTTGTTCCATTTCTTTTCTTAGGTCTTCCTGATTCAGATTACAGGCATCAAAAGCATCACTCACAAATTCTGATACACCTGGACTTGTGGAAATCTCTTCCTCATCCTGCAGTAAGATAGTTTTGTATAAGCGTATCCAAAAAGGGGAAAAAAATGTCACCAATACATACTGCCACTCATGTGACTGACTGCCTTTTAGATAGAGTTAGCAAAAAAATACCAAACCAAATGCATTACTCTGACAAGTATTTTTCTTTATGGGCCATTTTTCTTGAAGAGTATTTTTGTCCAGACAAAATGTTAGATAGCTATACTGAAAATTATTTGCTTTTCATTCTAGGCTCCTTTTTAACAACTTTAATTCTGTTTTTGTAATCTTCAGAAACCATAATAAACTCGTAAGTAGTTTAAAACAGTACTTAAGACTAATACTAAATTTTGAGCACAACTCAGTAACAGTTTTCTACACACAAATAAGATGAAGAGAGGACTGTTCTTTGGAAATCTTTCTAGCTTAATTTAATCTGCATCATATTACGGGCAAGTGAATGCACAGCTCTGCTTCTGCCAAGAGTGTTCTCTGGCACTGATTTTACAACCCAGAAATGAACAAGGGTCATTACGTGTCTAAGTTAAAGGTTTTTGCAGTATTAAGCAAAACTCTTCTTGCCGCTGCAATAAAATGATGTTCTCATTGCAATGCATCATTTAGATTTCTGATACTTATGTCTGGCAACTGCTGAAGAGCTCGACAGAACATGGCACAGAAGTATATTTTTGTGAAGGTATCCCTTGTGTCTAAATACAACACAAACCTTCTACTCCAAACATTTTGGAAATGTCACTCTTCAGAGTAAAAACATATTTTATTATAATATGCAGGATACTAATGAAAATGTTCTTCAGATAAACTACTGTTTTTTCTACTGAAAATGAGTTTAAAGTGCATGCACTAAAAATTAGTATCACAGCAGAACAGCAGCAGGTTAGGACTGTCAGATACTACATTATTATGGTTTCATAGCACAAGCTACTCAAAAGGATGCAGAATTACCTATTAAGAGTTTCACATATTAATACCAGATAAAAATGTTACAGCGTTTTTACCTCTTGAGATTTTAATTGAGGATTTATTGTAACAGGTGGTGTTTTTGGCCGCACTGTTTCTATCAAGAGGGGAAAAAAAAGGTAGTTACATTTAAATATATAAAGATGTCATTTAATCAGCATAGTTGTTAAAAATACAAGGAAACACTGTATTTTAAGTTTTAAGGCATCCTGGTGGTCAAAGGCTGAATTCAGCCATAGCTGAAGCATTTGTAAAAACAAAACAAAAAAGCAGCAATTTTCTACCCTTAAGGCAAATTGAGCAAACCATTTCCTCATTATGACTCTATAAAGTTAAATCACAGGAACCCCTCTGTGCCTCAAAATGATCCAAAGAACTACGTAAACAGGAACAGCTGGGAATCTGAAACAATGTGTTCTATAAAACACTTACAGACTGCCTCACATGCCACAAGATCTTTAAAGGTACAAAGGTGTAAACTTGGTCATGAAATCCAGCTGGTGCCTATCGTAGAAGTTCCCAAACTCTCCTGGTTGGGTACTACAACTGACATGGGCACTAGTTGGCTCTTAGGTGTATCAGACTACATCTGTGCACACACCCCTAAAGGCACATGAGAAGAGTGCTCTGCAGCCTTACCATCTTTCACACAGCCAAAGAAGTCACTGAAAAACATAAACCCTAGAAGCTGTTCCAGATTTTCTGTGAAAACTCACTGTGCATTCTGGACTTAGTAGCATGGTGCTAGGAAGACAATGATTGTTTACAAACAAGGAAAGATCTTTTTATTGCCAGGCAGAGGAACACCCCAGCTCTCCTCTTCGTGCAACTAGTGTGGTAGAGGAGTCACAATAAAGAGCCAGGAGTCTGCAGAAACAATTAACATGCTGGGCAGGTTGTGGTAGTGATGGAGTGCTTGCTTAGCAGTTCTATTTGTTTAAACATGCAAAACAGCTCTGAGCTTGCAGCTCTGCTTACTGCAGCGTGCCCAGGTGGACCTTTACTGCTTTCTCAGCAATTTCTGAAGGAGGAATTTTTTCATGCTTAATTCTTAAAATTAAGATCGGCTCTAATTAAAATAATTCCCTAATTGGTAGCTGTCACTGCTTATACTGCTGATCTACTGAATGCCCACTACTCTCCCCGATCCTTTCTCTTCCTTCTCTTTCCCAGGCTTCAGAGGACCTGTTACCGCACCCAACACCACAGCCAAAGAGGCTCCAGCACGCCCTGCTTGGGGAGGCTGTAGAACACAGCAATAACTCTTTGCTGTTCAGCACCGAGTGTCCAAAGCACCGCACAAAAGAGGTGCCTCAAGCTCCATCTGCTGCTCTCATGCAGAAGTGGCACAGCAACTCTGGACTGGACCTTGCACCAGTCTGATGTGACTAACGTATCATTAGCACTGTTCTGGATATACTGGCCTGCCATCATCTCCTCCACTGCTGATGTGCTCTCTGCTCCTGAGGTAACTTCATTCCCAAGTAAATAGTTACTAATACCTGGAGAAGGCCTAGAACTTGGCATTTTGTTATAGATCTTCTATATTCTCTACACTAGAATGTGGAATGTCTTCCATTTGACCCTTCTTTTTTCCTTCACATCTACCATGCTAATTTAACTCTGCAAAAATAGCAGGTAAGGAGGAGATAGACAGAGACAAAAATGGAAGGCAATTAATTCTATTTTATAGACATCAGTCAGCTTTAAGAAGAAATTCTGAACATTACGAAGAGTTACCAACAGGCAATTACTTCCAGTTTTAGCCTCTAATTAGGGAATCCATCCTTCAAAAAGGTTATCTAAATCAAAAATAACACAGATGATTCAGAGCTTCCCAAACCTATGCGATTTTTGAATCAAACAAAATGTATTTACTACAGTCTGGTAAATGTATCTTTGTCATTATAGAATATACAGTCATTAGGACAGTAAGTCAATCTGCAAATCCTATACTGGTTTTCTGAATTCTATAAGATTCCCAACAGGCCAAAAGACAGCACTTTTTTAGTTTTCAGTCACAATGAGAATTTTACTAGAATAACTCTTTGGGTATTATCCAGCAACTTTCTCTTTGACTGGCAATTTCCAAGGGTTTGAGTGACTCAAGGATAACTGTTTTATTGTTCAAAAGGGTCAGTTGCCATCTCTTCTATAGAGCTGTGACACTTCAATTAAAACAGCCATAGTTTGACAAATGTGAGTACTGTACTGTTAAAAAAAAAAAAAAAAGAAGTTATCCTGCCCTAGGAACTTACAGTTTAAGACTGTTCATTTCTAATCTTTCCAAATGCAACCTTTTCCTCTATACAAAGGATTCAACGCAGTAGCAAGTGAAAGGATCCAGTACTTAAAGATCTATTGTGAAGTACTACAGAAGCCAGAGAAGACAATCACTACTCTTAATAGTTCTATCAGCTGGTGTAATAAAAAAATCCAGAGGAACAGGAAAAAGAAATAATTAAAAAATCACAACAATAAATAATTCCAAGAAAGAAAGAAAGAAAAACACCTTTAGATGTCAGTTAGGTGCAAAGGTTTATGAAATCATTAAAATCTCAGTGATTTCCTGAGTTGATGGCACCTGCACAGGGTAACAGTAATCACAATCTGCTTATAGAAAATGACAAAAATGGGAGCTGAATATGGTAGGAGTGTAGAAGTGATAAGACATGAACAGGTAAGTAAGGAAACGGGCCTGAATACAGTCTGCACTGAAAGGCAAAGACAAAAGCTTTTTGTAATGATGAAACAGTTACTGTAAGACAATTAAGAGTGATTCTTTTACACAAGGAAAAAAAAAAATTAAGTCTCAGCTTCCAAAAAACTGATCAATTGTTTATCCATATAATCACATTTCCTCTAATTCTATTCTGTTTCTACAGAGAGGCTAGCATCCTCTGGAGTGCACGTGGCCTGTGGTGACTTTGCATAGCTTTGGCCTAGGTCTCTTCTATGTTTCATGTAATATGCTCAAGTGAAGCCAAGATTTTATTTTTTTTTTAAGCTTGGAAAGCCTAAAATAGCATGAGTACTGTTTCTATGATTGACAGCATGCTTTCGACATGGGGACATGCTGCAGTATTTGATTGTACATAGCCCATCGGGACAGCAGATAACTGTCCTGTATAAAAGAAGTCAGAATTGGTGCCTCTTGGTCTGAAGCAGATTCTGAAGTGACCTGTCCTGTCAGCATTGATTGGATTTTAACACAGAGAAACTACTTTGTTCATTCTAGATGAGGACTTTGCCTCTGCTAACACATGTGCACTCTGAACAGCACCTCTGAGAAACAGAATGAAGCAAACTGATGGCAAAGGTACACACACACACACAAAACCTTGAGGAAACTACCACAGTCCTTTTTGAAAAAATATCTTCTATGCAATGTGCATCCTGGCTCTATAATTCTCCTTGTAACCTCCCCTTGACCCAAAGCTTCAGCTGCCTATGTCCAAGGAGCCGAGGCCCAGTTAAGTAACCTTAGCTCAGGCTGTGCAGAAAACTACCAAGTTGTGCTAAAGAGCTGTGAAAAAGTGTGTAAAAACATGAGAAAGGTGAAATTAGACACTGAGGTAGGATTAGAAAGATGGGATCACTAGCAGTGCAAGGATTCCAGAGGAAAAATACCAATATGGAAAGACATTATATCTGAAAGGGTAGGAAAAAAAGTCAACTTGGCAGTGACCAGTTATCAGTCAGGCCAGCAGCATCAACAGGACATCAGCATTAATGGATTTCATGGATGATGACAATTTATTGATGCTGGGGATGTGAGAATCTGTTCCAAGGTGCAGCAAAGGGTTTCTCCTTCTGTCTAATGCCCACCCAGGCTGCCAAGATTCTTCAGGTGTCTTACCAGGGGTGGTGAGCATACCCAGCTTAAGCTAAGATGTAATTAATTACTAGTTATCTTTTGTGTCTTAGTCAGTAACCGCTTTATACTCTTTAAGCTGCATATATTTCTGCTTGCAGAATTTGTTTGGATGCAGATAAAGACACCCAGTGGTTCATAAGAGGGTCAGTAAGAATAATCTGTATAAACTGGTAAGTGTAACTGAAGATGCCTATGCTGAATTGGCTTTTTAATCTCAAAGTTGAATCCCAGGTAGCCTCTTGGTCCTCATTTTCCTCTACTTTTATAATAATGCCGTGTGCCTTTCTACGTCCTGCATGTGTTTCTGCCTCTCCTCCACTAATTCTGCCCCTCTGTCACTAACTCTGTTTAGCCTGAGGCCTAAGCAAAAGCCAAGAGCAGGCCATATGCCAGCTGGCTGGGCTGGCTAGTACGTCATCTTATCAGGTGAGCCAAAATACCTCCTACTTCTATCTGACAAGTTAAAAAAAGTACACTGGACACCACTAGTGGTCTTGAGCTGTTATAAGCCATGTACAAAATTTAGTTTCAAGAGTTCCACTCTTCTGACAGAGTTGGCTGAAACTGGAAAATGGCCTAAAAGGACTAGGAACCCCCTCTTCCCACATCTGGACAAAGAGATGAAATATGAGAGAAGCTCTATTTCATAGGAAATCCAGGATAAAAGTTTGATGTCACCTGATGTATACAATAAGTACACGCGACACTAAATTAATGAGCTGTGCTAAAACAAATCCTTTCCATACCTTTCAGTTGACTATCCTCTTCTCTGACTTTGCTCTCTTCTTTTCCTACTGCTTGCTGTTGAGCTGCAAGTGCTGTGAGTTGTGCAGACTGTTTAATTAGGGACACCCTGTAGAAATAATTTCTCCAGAAAACTTCCTCCTTTACGCTAGAGAACAAACAGATTTTGATTACTACATTTGGAAATATGGTTCTTTTTACCATCTAGCAATTAAATAAAATTAAATATGCAGAGGGAAGGGGTAGATATAGCTGACTTTTAAGTAAAAACTTAGAAATTTGTGGTATTATCACAGTGTAAAAAAAATTCATCATTGTAGAAGTTCTTGATGTCTTACAAGACAGTTACAATGGACTTGAACATATAATACAGTAACAACAATAATAATGTTATTTCTTTAGAAAAAGCTTAACAGCATGCAGCAATACATAATTTGAAAAAATACTATGCTGTTCAATCTCTCTTGCTAAATTATGTAAACAAGCCCAACAAGCCAAATAATTCTGTTTTCTTCACTCACTCTCTAACACCAACATGTTATTGTCAAACTATATTCATGTATGTCCTCCCCCCTAGATCTCAGATGGAACTGGAACGTCTTTGAACTACACGCAGAAGCCAATCCTAGATTGCAGCAAAACCTTTTCACTATCTTCACATATTTCAGCACGTCTGTGTGACCTTCAATAACTAGAAACAACATCTCAGAAGCAAGCAGCTCTGGTAAGCAGGAGACTATCCCATAACTTGAAGTCAACAGGTTCTTATTAATTCTGAATTTCTGACAGATCTACTTCTGTTTCTGTCTCAAAGTGCTTAACTGCAATGCCCATGCATATTGAATGCATTTGAAAATAGTAGATATAAAATACATACAGAGGAATTACATAAAGAAATAATTGAAGAAAGTGAAAAGAAAAAGGAGTAATTTACAAATATTTACATACACATTAAAAGTACAACCATACATAGTTACCAGCAGAAATTACTTACTGTTTGGGAACAAGATCAAACCTCATCCTATTGAGAAGTTCATCTTCTTGTAACATCACCAGTGCAACGGGGTACATTTGATCAAAGTCAAAATTAAACTGCACACCTGCTGGAGGATCCCGCAGAAAATTTCGTCTATCCTTTGAAGAACACATTTATGGTCATTAACTGAGATTAGAAAAAGGGTATCACATTTCACACACAAGACCAGCAAAGAAATTCCACTTCCACATAGTTCTATCATACCACAAAGCTCTAAAGCCTTTATAAAAAAATATATTGGGGATTTACCTTGACTCAAGTTGATACTGAAAGAACTATTTACTCTTGCACATGAGCAGCACAGTAATAGACACATTACAAGATGCTGAAAATACATAATGCAATAATGCCAGCCAAACTTACTTTGAAAAAAAAAAAAGTCTTTAACCTCTCCAACAGAAAAATTTCAAAACTTACAGGAAACAAAATACTTACTGCTGATAAGGCCAGGATTTGTTGCTGAATTGTCTCCTCTTCATTGCTGTCTACCCAGGGAGGCACTGCTGCTTCTGTTATTGAAAGGAGGAAAATAATTGCACGTGTATTACCTTTTTTTTTTAAACAAACACACCCATTACATAAAGTAACACATATTGTCATAAAAATAAACAGACTTTTATTGGTAAGCGAATTCATTATTCCTTTTTCCTAAACTAAACTCATGGCATAAGAGAGAAACTCTAGCAGTGGATTTTTGCTTATCAGAAGTAAAAAGAAAAAAAAAGTTGATTTCCATTATTGTGAAACTAAAACTGTGGGTATTTTTTCGGAGTCTGTCCAGTCAGAACTTGGTGCCTCTTAGTTTAGTTACTGAAGTGCAGTGCTGTATAACTGATTAAGCTGCCTGCAAATAGAAATTTCTAGATTTACTTTAAACATGTAAACTTTGTCTAAATTAAGTTTTCAAAGTAATTTACTATTGTATTAATTTTCTAAACCCCAGAAAGCTTCGATTCTTTAACGATGGAAAAAGGTTATAAATTTGTTATAAATTACATGTTATACACTGAATAAGCATACTCAGGTTCAGCCAATTGATATACCTACACAGATAATTCCAAAAGAGTTCTGTAGGCTGTACACAGAGGAAAATAAGCTATTGTAGATGTATAGAAATCTATTATTCTCTTCACTGTCAATGCAAATTCAGCCTACAGAGACATTATGATGTGTCTGTAACAATTAACAAATAATTCTTGTGGCACTTAAAACTAACTGCTTATTTGCCTGTGCACCTGACATCAGCAAGATCTTTCACCCACACGGACTCTCATCTGATGCTAATGCTTTCAGTTAGGCCATCTGTTCCTCTTCCTTTTGTCAGTCTAGCTACCTATTTTCATGAAACTTGCAAAAATATATTAACATGTGCCAAAGTTTACTAACAGACAAAAACATAAAAATACAGACAGGGTGATGACATAAGCAGTCTCGCTAATCATTATTGCACTGATCATTCGAACTGTCAGAAAATACTGCATTTCGGTAACGCATTGAAAAAAAGAAAAGCCAATGATGAAATGCAACATAGAAAATAAATTGTGCTTATTTAAAAGTCTCAAATAGGTCCACTGATGTCAATAGTACATGGGTGGATAACTCAAAGGATTTAGATCACAGATAATTATAAAGTAAATGACTTATGGGAAAGCAAAAGAGCAAGTATGCCTTTAATGTAAGCAGAGTAACTCCTACAGCAAAACTAATTAAATACTACAGTGCAAACCCTAACCCGTGTTTTTAATTTCATTATGAAAATGTGACATGATTGCTAAAGCTCAAAAGAAAGGCAATCAGCATGCCTGTTTGCAATAAATACACAGGTTTAAGATTCAAAACAACAATAACAGATCAGCTTTGCTAGCACAGTGGTCTTTGAGTTAATTCCATAAAGCTGAATTTGGTTAAACAAGGAAATCTAAACCAACTTAGATAATTTCGTGTTAAACTCACTTAAAAATGTCATCTTCCTACTCCACAATATATGTTAAGTTCTGCCATAATGTGTTTCATTAAACAGAGTTTTGATAGATTAGGTTTAGATGTCGGTCAATTATCCATCTTCCAGCAAGTTTTAGCTTATATAATGTTATGCATTAGCAAAAAAAGCATACGTTACCTGATTTTTTTGTTTGCTGCTCTTGGACAAATTTTTTCTGTTCCTTCTGAAAATCTCCAATAATTGTCTAAAATAAAAATTAAAAATTAATTCCTCATGTTACATGTTCACTTTGGAAGTACTTTCAAATACACGGCAGGATCCTATTCTTTTGTCCCTGGTGGCCCTTTTTGTAAATTCATTTAAGGTGTTTCATATAAATCATATATTTCCCTTTACTGAAACATTTGATTTGGCCTTTAAAAGTTTAAACTATTGTGTATGCTTTCAAAATTGTATTTAGAGTTTTATCAAGTTCAAGGGATGAAAAATAAAGGAAAATCCTAGCTGACACTCTGAACATCAGCATACCTACTGCCTTACTGTATCAAATAGAGACAACACAGAGTAATTATTATGACCTATTTAAACATGTTTTTAAGCATTAAACATTTAAGATACCCTTGCCCTAAAAAACAGATCTGGTTCCAAGAGCTGCCTAAGAAATATATTCATTGCAATAAAATAGACGCGTAAAATTGTCAAGTATGGTTTTCAGAATGTCTGATTAGATGAAATAATTTCTCCATTTATATTGTTGACAAATTTTCATCAAAAAAATATGGTCAGGGATATCCTATACTGAATTTAGAATAAAAAAATGGAGAATGGTCTCAGAAGTCAGAATGCAATAATCTAGAAGTAACAATGCAAATATTGTTCTGTGGTTGAAAGCAGAGGCAATAAAAATGAAGCTAGAAATGAGTACTTAAACCACTCACAAAACACAAATTTTAACTGTTGCCAGAAAGCATGCAAGTCTTCGAGCTATAATCCTGATAAATTACCTTTTTTTTTTTTCCCCCTTCAACAACCCTGCATTTCAGTTTAAGATTAACATCAGTGAGAGAACAACTGTAGTACCTGTTATACAAAGAGATCATTGTGGTTCCTCCTGGTTTTTAGTGTTATGAATTTTTGGTATTTATGGAATAAAAGAATTTATATGGTGTGAGAAGAGAAAAGCTTTATGATGATACAGCTATAATCTGTTTTTCCCCTGTGTAAACCTGTTAGTCAAAACAGGGAATTCGTATTATTCTAAGGCACTGTGGAATGTGAAGGCCAAGGCTTGTGGGTGTTGGATGCCAAATAACAAGAGCAGAGGCTGAGAGCTGTGTTTATCTTGTGCCGATAAGCACCAGAGCTGAGCAAAGGCAAGAGCTGAGTAGTTTGCTCATCTTGGTGGCTAGCGGTCTGGCACTGAAACAACCGAGTTACAGCTGGATGAGGAGGAGGCCTCTGTACTCAACTCCCTTTTTCTTCCCCTGTTCTTCCCTGCTCGATCAAACACATAACAAGCCCTGTTAAGGGCCAAACAAGACAAAACAATTGACTTAAGTCCCAGCTCGACAAGAGTATAAAAGCTGGCGTTCAGAATCCTGCATTTGGAGGAGAGCAAGAACTCCAGCTGTCGGACGGGTCGATGGGCCTGGACTTCTCCCCAAGCAGGGACGCCTTCTTGGTAAGAATTGCAATAATGAACTGTAGCGCTAAAGTATTAATCTATGCTCGCTTATTGTAGTGCTTGCTTTTTGTAGTATATGCATGATTAATGGTAGTTAATGTTAAAGATACACATTTATATTTTGGGATGACATTTAGATTGGTGTAAGACAGTGCACTTATCACCGGCAATTCTGAATCTGTTATAACTGTCACCTTATAAATCATTTGCTTTTTTCAACTTTGCAAAACTGTTTCAGCCCCTGAGAGGGCTCTGACAGGCAAATGTTGACTCTGGTAAGTGGCTGCTCACACAATGCCTTAGACATAAACCGCTGAACAAGGCTGGATCCAGCCGCACCTAGACTCCTGAGAGGGAGCTTAGTAAGCAACGAGATCCTTTCTGAACCTTGTGACTCAAAGGGAGGGCTTTCCTCCCAGCCACGTATCAGACTCATACTCCTAAAGCGACAGGCATTCACAGAAAAAAAAGAAAATTACATTTGAGGCATAAAATATGCCGTAGGTACTTAGCTACAGTTTCTTTTTCCTTTTTGATGTGGATCAAAATTACATTTGACTCTAATAGATTGTAGTAGGAAATATAACTCTGCTATTATATATAGACAGTTGTCACTAAAATGTCAATGAAATCTGGAGACAAAATTTGATGATAACAGAAATTTAGAAGTCATTTGGTGATTAATTTGGAAGACAACATGAAAACTAATATTAAGAAATTGAATTTCACTGTACTTAAAAAACAAACAAACAAAAACCCCCCAATGATTTATTTGCCCTGAAGAAGTGTTTGGGAGACAGGAGAAGGAAAAGGGGTCTGGCTTCATCTCCCATATTTGACACTCCTGGGTGCACAGTCCCACCGCAGCTGGGTTGTTTTTGGCCAGTTCCCTTCCCCTTCCAAGCTACCCTTGCTAAAAAAATAAAAAGCAAACTCAGAACACTACATAGCA
>NW_010156629.1:20881-25887 GCF_000695765.1 Mesitornis unicolor
CTGGGTTTTTTGGTTGTTTGTTTTTTTGTTTGGTTTTTTTTTTTTGTGGTGGGGGAGGTGTTAGTTTGGTTTGGTTTTTTTTCCCCCCACCAAGTTAATGACTTAAAGTGCCGGAAGATCACTTGCTGGCAGAAGTTAAGCAACTGGAGCTGGCAGCCAGGAACAGGGAGGAGAGGGCAAGAGATCAGACAGGGTTGGTGGTGGGTGGAAAGAACAGGACAGTAGTAAGCTGTTTCATTAACTCACTCGGTCTTACCTGTATAGCTCTAGGATCTTAGTATACAATATCCACAAAGCTAACCTAATTCTGATTCTTGCTTTAGAGAAATGCATTTAAGATGCAGGCTATACCATTCCTATTTCCACCTAAATAAACTGGGGGAAAAACCCCAACCCACACACCTCCCAGACACCCCCCAACTGCCTGTCTCTACTAACTCTTCCAGCCTTTACTCCTATTTTTCATATTTTCTTCTGGTCTTTCTCCAGTGTATCTGCACCCTGAAGGAATGAAACACAGGTGCAGTACTCACTAAAGCAGAGTGACCAATTTTTGGCATGTCTGTCCTGAATAAATAATTCAGTCACATCATTTATCAAGACAGGAGATATCTGCTTTTGAAATGGGTAATTCCTAAAGCCAGCTTAAAGAAATGTTATCACATGCCATATTTGCTACACATTACATCAACAGTAAACAAGCACTTCTTTCAGATCAAGTATCTAGAAATAAAATACCTTATCAATGATGCTGTCAATTTTTCCTTCTTCTACAGACTTCTTTATCGTATGTGCTGTTTCAGCAACAGATTCAGATATCTTTTTTGTAGCAGCAGTGGCAAAATTGAAGAGGTAACCTTTCACAGATGAGAAAAGAGCTGAAAAAAGATCTCTTTACATCCAGTTCTCTTACTAGATTCTCCTCTCTTTAGACATTTGGATACCTGGATTTCTGTCAAATTCATTCAACCAAGCTTCTGGCCTACAAAAATCCTCCTAAATGTTTATCTCTTTCTGTTCATATTGTTTGATCACAACTTTCTGTAAATCAAACTTTTATACATGAACCTTGTCTACTAAATCAAACATTCCTAATGATCCTTGAAATATGCATCTTTCCTAATTTCCTTTAAGTATTTTGGAAACAATAGGCAATAAAGTAACTTCAGCAGCAGTATTAAAACAGAATTATATATTTTAATGAAAATCAACATGCACAGTAAAGTCTCACGAAGTAAGGCAGCAAAGGCTTGAAAAGTTATATGCACATAACACTTGAGATCCTTCAAAAGTCTTAAGATAGAAGCTTGCTCTTGACTTTTGCCCTTTTTTATTTTGCATTGTCTTCCTCTTTTTAGCTCTATGAGAAATACTGTGGCCCTGTTTGCTTATTTTTGTGAATATGTTCAGGATCATAACCGCATAACAAATGCTTTCAAAGACTAACTAGCATTTTTTCTAATAGCAGTGTTGAAACAGCGGTGAAAGGTGGCAGGGAAAGAACTACATAGCACGGACAGTTGCCTTGTATTGCTCATTTTTAACTGAGAACAAACTTGCACACAGCAAGTTGTATATCACTAATCTTCAGAAATATTAAATATCAGATTATTGACAGACGATCTTAAAACAAGATTGGTATTGTATATTTCTCAGATAATGACATGATGTCACAAGAACTCTATTACATTTGAACAGCTGTATTACGACTGTAATATCACAGTTACAGTATATACATTGATACAATGTTGGTAAGTGCTATAGTAAATTTAATAATTGCAGAAGGATCTAGAAAGATTGGAGCATTGGACAACAATTAATAAGATTAAATTTAACAAGTCAAAATGCCAGATTGTGCACCAGGGATGGAGTAATGTGAGATACAAGTATAGAGAGCCAGTGCCAGGATGCATGGCAATGGCTCAAAGGTGCATCCGTCAGGGTAGGCTCAGGTTTGACATGATGAAACATTTCTTTACTGAGAGCATTGTCAAACACTGGAACAGGCTTCCTAGAGAGGTGGTTGATGCCCCAAGCCTGTCAGTGTTTAAGAAGCATTTGGACAATGACCTTAATAACACGCTTTAACTTTTAATCAGCACTGAATTGCTCAGGAGTTGGACCAGGTGATCATTGTGGGTCCTTTCCAACTGAAATAGCCTATTCCATTCTAATTCTAGGGTTAGAAGTAGTAAGGGTGGATCTAAACTGCATAATACCTACCAAAGATAAATCTGAGGCATTAGTAGGAATGCAAAGCACATGGGATGGTAAGAATGTTTTAGTTATTCCAGAAAATCAACTTTGACTTGTATGCAGGGGATTAAAAACAAAACAAAAACCCCAAACAAACAGCACTTCCATTTCAAACAAACAAAAAATCACCTTCCTTCTTAAAAGATCACAAAAATTCCTGTTTCCTTATAGGTTAGAAATGTAAGAAATAACCCTACCATGCAAAAAAAAAAAAAGTAAGTTGTTTTAACACAGTCACTGGTAGAATTAGTTACTTTGGAACATTCATGTCACCTTTTGGAAAGCTGACTGTTCTTTGTGGCATACAAAAATACATATCTCTTTAATAATATCACCGTATCAGTACTGACAAATGCAGAGGTCTAGCCAACCCTCAAGCAAGTCAGCGTTTTTTATAAGCAACTTCCATTTATAAGCCAAGAATGGTGGCAAACAAACTTCCTTCAAATATCTGCTAGCATCTTTTGTATCTGTTATCAAGCTATACAACCCATCAGATGCTTCTCATTGTGTAAAACAATGCCTATCTGTCTTTAGATATAGATATACACACTGTCCCCTCTATGACAGGAGAGGAAGCAGCAGCCTACTGGATTGTTTCCTCTCTGTCAGCTTTTATTGGTCATTTTATGTATCCCTGGAAACTTTCTCATCGCAATTGTTTTAGCAGCAAAAGGTGTCAAAACATTTGCTGCCCAGCGATGTTTTGGTAATGTTGGGCAAAGTGGTTTGGGCCAGTCCTGGAGCCAGCCTAAAGAACAAAATGCTTTTCATTTCCAGTAAGGGCAAATATTCTTCTGAACTGAGGTACTTACAAAACCTCAGCAAGAGGTGGTACTTAGCCTTAGAAAAATAGGATCAGTGGTGGTAAAGCAACATTTCTATTTTCAAATGACCAAGAATGTTTCCCTCCCTCTTACAAATGCATGCCTGTATTAAGAATATGTATCTAGCAATATTTCTTTTATTAGTTCACACTGACAAACTCCTAACCTTTGTAATGATGTGATAATGAGCAAAAAATAATGTATGTAAGGCTTCAGTTTTACCAGTAAAATCCTTTACGTGCTAAGGTAGTCTTTCCACACAGCTACCCTGCTTAGTCATGCTGATGTTTCTAGAGTAATCATGTGTTAAAACAGTGATGTCCAAACCCTTATAAAGCCTTTCCACCACAATTTTCTCTGGCATCACAGACAACGAATCCATGGAACACTAAACCAATTTCTCACTTCCAGAGGAAATTATAACTGCAGGAGTCACTTATTCTTCCTCTGCAAAATCAAAGTCATTTTGTCCTTCCTGAACAACCAGAGCGACCACCAGATCTGGATCAGTTTGCAACAACCAGACAAGTATTTGACCGAACTACACACAGATAATCTGCTGCAGCTCAGACAGTCCAAGCCAGAGCACAGTAGAGTCATCTCAGGGTAACCTTTCACTTGATACTGATCCAGCATTTCAGAGCACAAGTAAGAAAACATTTGAGCAACAAGTATGGAGCTGTACTTTGGATTAATTTTATCTAAGATTCTACTTTACTTAAGCAGAATTCTTAACTACAGCAATTCACAGCATTGCCTCATTACAGAGGAGCTCAACAAAATAATAAAAAAACACTACTTTCCTATGAAAGAAATCACAGAAGCCCCACACCAATTCATTATGTTATTTTATATATATATATATATCTATTTATATTAATTCCCCTACAATGACATCTGAGCAGATACTCAGAGAAATGCTGTTCATTTAGTAACAATTCTGAAAAAAGGGGAACATTTGCAGCCATTTACTTGGCTCATATTTTAAATATCCAAGTTTTTAAAAAATATTCATTTTTTTTCTCCAGTGAGGCAACACCCTTTAACAGTGCACAGAATTGTTAGCAACTTAACCAAATATTTCTCATTGTCAGTAACTGCTATTTAAAAAGAATCTCAGAAATGCAGAAAAATGAAGATGGAATTGGAGAATTAGGTAACTTCGAAACTTCAAGCTTTAGCAATTGCATAGGATTGTTTCAGAATCATGGAAAAGACTGGATAAGCTGTATGAAAAACTATATGGTAGTGATGCATGCCATAGACCACAAACATCATTCAAAAGAGATGCAAAACAAAGACATGTGAAAACAAAATAAAAAAGGGTAGGGAAGAATGACTTTTAACACTCCTTCACTAATTTTTCATACTAGCTAAACTGACTTGAATTACTGTTTACATGTGGAAAAATATGCTTCAGAGCTATTTTTGTTTTTTAAGAGTATTCTGGTCACCTCAAACTTGTGTTCCCCATTTTGCACCTCTATGCAAGCTCCATTGGAGTTGTAGCTATCTAGATGAAAAGTGATTTCTCATTTACATTTATTGAACTGAGAATACACATGCTTAACTCATCTTAAAATCTATCTAGAACTGTTTAGTTCAACTAAAGCTTTGGCTTATGTGACAATGAAAAGGGCTGGTAACTTCTCCAGCCCATAAACGTGCATTAGACTGGTCTACCTTCACTACTCCAGCCGCTATCCTGCTCTCACCACACTGAAGGAATTTCGCTGCTAAGATGAGTTTTATTCTTTTAAAAACAGACCCATAGCAGCACTCCCCGCGTAAAGATGCTAGGGCGCCACACAGCCCTCCAGCAAGCGAAGCTATCCTTCTACTCGAGTCTTCTTGCGATGTGTGTGGCAGGGAGTGGAACCCCACACCCCTCCGCTGCGGCCCAGGGTACCGCGGGGGAGCGGA
>NW_010156630.1:0-586 GCF_000695765.1 Mesitornis unicolor
TCCGCAGAGCCTCTGGTGACGTCATCGTCATGGGGGGAATGATTTTATGTTGGTTTTATATAAACTTGTTAATATTTTTATATTTTTTCCTACTTACATTTTTATCCTGTAGTATTAGTATTATTGTTTAATTAAACCTGTTAGTTTTCTTTTCCAACCCGTAAAGTCTTATTCTCTTTTCTCTTCCCCCCTGGGGAGGGGAGAGGGGTTAATAGAGAGCGTCTGTCCATCATTTAGTGGCCAGCCCAGCCCCACCACACCTCGACACCCCTCCCTGGAAGTGTCCACAGCCAGGGTGGACAGCACTTTGAGCAACCTGGTCTAGTGGGAGGTGTCCCTGTCCTCGGCAGGGGTTGGGCTGAGTTGTCTTTATGGTCCTTTCCCACTTGAACCTGATGACTCACTTTCGCGCTTCCAAAACCATCTGTAAGACTCATACTCCGCAGCACGGCGACGGCAGCGCTATCCTTGTCACGATTGGCTGTTTCTCCCGTCACTCCTCGTTCCTGCGGTGATTTAAGGACTGGCACAGCTACTCCCCCCGCTTGGGGGGCGGTCCCCGCCCGGGGAGCGGTCCGCGCTGGGG
>NW_010156631.1:0-921 GCF_000695765.1 Mesitornis unicolor
CTGGAGAACTGCTGCGAGGTGGGACTGTGTGTGCCAGTGCTCACTGTGCTTCTGTCACTCAAGAATGCCACGAGTATTCAACCAATTGCATGGATTCTTAGGCAGAGACAAACTACTTGATTACACAGGTCTCGCCACATGCACCCATAACAAGAGATTTCAGAATTGCTTCGTTTTTTTATACAGCAGTATAAGGTAAAAAGGAGAAAAACTGGTCTGGCAGGGTTCCCCACTTATTTACCAAGAGCTAGATGTTCAATACAGTCAATACATCTTATCATTTAAGTCCATTAAGTCCATTTTAAGGTCCGTTTCCTTCAATGTCCTTGTCTTTAACTCCTTTGGCAACAGAGGCAGCAGTAAGTTCCATTTCATCACATGCAGTAAAGTCAGAAAAATCCCCCTTTAGCAGCTAGGAAGATGGAACAAGCGATCCCAAAGTCAGCAGAGGACATCAGAAGCCTGGATGTTGCCATGTTGCCTGAACTGCACATGTATTTCAGAGGAGTGCCTAAAAGCCTGAGGTAACTCAGACATAAGAGATTAAATTTTGTTTTAAACGGCACAAACTAAGTGTCATTTGTCTGATATTGAAGAAAGTAGGTGTGGCTCATTCATGGCATTTCCAGAAGTCCAATTTAAAAAGTGCTCAAAATTTCACCAACCACAATGGCAAGTTAAGAATAGATTTTAAAAAGCTCAAGTAGAAGCCAGACAAGTGAAAAAATCACTCAATTCAGGTGGTAAAACTATTGGTTCACCTGTTCCTAAGGTATATTCCAAGCCCACCACAGGCTTTGTTCTCTTAAGTTGTGATCACTGAGTGCAGTAATCCCAGTGTCAGCTATAGGTTTTGGGTACCTGTTAGAAACCTGAGGCTGAGAAGAAGTGTAGAAGATAAGTTTGGTGGTTTGGGTTTTT
>NW_010156632.1:0-288 GCF_000695765.1 Mesitornis unicolor
GGTTGTGTGTGTGCAGTTGTGCATCCGTGTGTGGTTGTGTGCGTCAAGTGTCTGTGTGCGATTGTGAATCCACGTGGGTTGTGTCCATGTGGGTTGTGTGTGCAGTTGTGTGTCCGTGTGCGGTTGTGCGTGTCAAGTGCCCGTGTGTGATTGTGTATCCATGTGTGGTTGTGAACCCACGTGGGTTGTGTCCGTGTGGGTTGTGTGTGTGCAGTTGTGCATCCGTGTGGTTGTGTGTGTGTGGTTGTGTGTGTGGTTGTGTGTGTGTGGGCGGTGGTGCACGTCACG
>NW_010156632.1:303-799 GCF_000695765.1 Mesitornis unicolor
TTGGGCCCCCGTGTGTGGTTGTGAACCCGTGTGGGTTGTGTCCGTGTGGGTTGTGCGTGTGTGGTTGTGCACCCGTGTGTGGTTGTGTGTGTCAGGTGCCCGTGTGCGGTTGTGCATCCACGTGGGTTGTGCCCGTGTGGGTTGTGTGTGTGGTTGTGTGTCCGTGTGCGGTTGTGCATGTCAAGTACCCGCATGTGATTGTGTATCTGTGTGCAGTTGTGCATCTATGTGGGTTGTGTCCCTGAGGGTTGTGTGTGTGCAGTTGTGCGTCTGTGTGTGGTTGTGAACCTGTGTGGGTTGTGCCCGTGTGGGTTGTGCGTGTGTGGTTGTGCATCCGTGTGTGATTGTGTGTGTCAAGTGCCTGTGTGTGGTTGTGAGTCCATGTGAGTTGTGTCCATGTGGGTTGTGCACGTGCAGTTGTGTGTCTGTGTGTGGTTGTGAGTCCATGTGGGTTGTGTCCATGTGGGTTGTGCGTGTGTGGTTGTCGACCCGGGTG
>NW_010156633.1:0-1888 GCF_000695765.1 Mesitornis unicolor
CGGGGCCAGAGGGGGCGGGGCCCTTCCTCAGCCCCGCCCCCCAGCGCGTAGCCGTGACACCCTCGTGTGCGAGTGTGACACCAGGGGTGTGTGTGTGTGACACCGTGTGTGTGTGTGACACCAGGGGTGACACCGTGTGTGTGTGAGACCAGGGGTGTGTGTGACACCGTGTGTGTGTGACACCAGGAGTGACACCGTGTGTGTGTGTGTGTGTGACACCAGGGGTGTGTGACACCAGGTGTGACACCATGTGTCGCGTAGCCGTGACACCCTCGTGTGCGAGTGTGACACCAGGGGTGTGTGTGTGTGACACCGTGTGTGTGTGTGACACCAGGGGTGACACCGTGTGTGTGTGAGACCAGGGGTGTGTGTGACACCGTGTGTGTGTGACACCAGGAGTGACACCGTGTGTGTGTGTGTGTGTGACACCAGGGGTGTGTGACACCACGGGTGACACCGTGCGTGTGTGACACCATGGGTGTGTGTGGCACCATGGGTGTGTGACACCAGGTGTGACACTGTGTGCGTGTGTGGCACAGTGTGTGTGTAACGCCTTGGGTGTGTGACACCATGTGTGTGTAAGACCATCGGTGTGCGTGACACCACATGCGCTACCACATGTGTGTGACATTGTGTGTGTGACACCACGGGTGACACCGTGCGTGTGTGACACCATGGGTGTGTGTGGCACCATGGGTGTGTGACACCAGGTGTGACACTGTGTGCGTGTGTGGCACAGTGTGTGTGTAACGCCTTGGGTGTGTGACACCATGTGTGTGTAAGACCATCGGTGTGCGTGACACCACATGCGCTACCACATGTGTGTGACATTGTGTGAGTGTGACACCGTGTGTGTGTGTGACACCAGGTGTGACACCGTGTGTGAGTGTGACACCGTGGGTGTGTGTGACACCACAGGGGACATGGTATGTGTGACTGTGTGTATGTGACACTGTGTATGAGTGACACCATGGATGCGTGTGACACCAGGTGTGGCACGGTGTGCGTGACACCGTGTCTATGTGACACTGGGGGTGTGTGTGACACTGTGTGCACAGCCACGAGCGTGTCACACCGCCAGGGTGGGACAGGACCCCCCTAACCCCGGCGTGTGGCACAGGGAAGAGAGGACCGTGATGACCCCTCAGGGGACAATAAACGTCACCTGGGTGGTGATGGCCGCTCACCATCGGGGTGCGGGCAGGGGAGCAAAGCCCTCACCTCCTGCCACCCCCAGGAGATGACAGGGACCCTCAGATGATGGGGACACACGGGGGCAGCTGCCACTGCCCCGCCGGGCTCAGGAAGCCCCAGGCTTCCCCTCCAGGGAGGTGATGGCGTAAGTCCCGGCACTGGGGGTGGGGGGAAGCACAGGAGGTCCCTGGGGGGATGGAGGATCCCCCATCGCCTCCGCTTCCCTGGCAGACAAACAACGCAGGGTTTTGGTTTTCTTTCAATTTTTTATTCCAAAAATCCACCCCCAAGAAACAAAATATTTCCCTTCAGAGGCTGGTATCTTCCCTCCCCCCACAGCATCTCTCCCATCCCTGTGGTAATATGTTATGAGCAAAGATCCTCTCTAAAACCAGTACTGGAGAATGCTTAGAGAAAGGAAAAAAAAAACAAAAACCAAACCAAACCAAAATTAACAAAAAAATTAAAACAAAAAAAAAACAAAAAAAAAGTGCCAACGAGCTCCCCTCCCTCTGCCCCCAGCCAAGAACCCCCCAACCCAAACCAGACCGACTGAGAGAGCGTAAGACTTGGTTTGCTTTTACCCTTAATGCTTACATTTAATTTTAAAGCACAAACATCAGAGATGGACTCTAAATCGCCAACAAAAAAATAGATATTTACAATATTTCTCCAGGGGGAAGTGAAGGGGAGG
>NW_010156634.1:0-11770 GCF_000695765.1 Mesitornis unicolor
AGGGCCAGGGTCACCGTCATGGGGGAGATGCTGGCGAGCAGGGAGATGCCCAGGACCAGCTCCCTGGACCCTCATCTCTCTGTTTTTAGTGTGCATGTGGTGAGAGCCCCTGGGTCACCCCTCCATGCTCTCCCTCCAGACGAAGCGCTGAGGAGGTAATTCCTGGTTTCCTCATGGGCTTTACTGGGGCGCCCACCACCGAGTGCTTCATCAACATTAGTGAACCCCTTTGAACACCCACGAGGTGGGGAGGGAGGTGGTTTTGCCCCCACATAGAGATGCTGAGCCAAGGCACAGAGGGGTTTAAAGCCAAAGCACTGTTAAAGTCACACACAGATTCACCAGGAGAGAAAAGGAAGGGAAAAGTCATAGAGACTTTAGCTCTTCCCCACTCTTCAGGTCTTCTTGTGACCACACAGGTGAATGGGCTTCCCACTCATTTAGGCCATTCAGATCAAGGCCACCCTCACCCTTAAGCATCACAGTCCCATATTCACCCTTTTCTGTACGCGGTCAGAGCACTCTGGTTGCAGTCTGTGGTAAATCCACCCTGGTCCTTTACCTCTGCTGGGGGCAAACTACTGCTTTCCATAGTGACCTACCTATTTTGGTAATAATTTACCTGTCCAACATGATTCTGGACATTTAGAACACTAGGCAGATGGCCACTGCATGTACTACAAAGAAGCAGAACTTTTGCTGGTAGACCTACTTGAAGGTAATTCCTTCTTCCTTTCCTCTCCCTCTCCCCTTTTAGAAAAGAAATACAGCAGTAAGATCATATAATTTTTACATGTATAAACATACATACAGCCTTTCACCAGCACAGAATGACAGTCAGTTGTGATCGTGTTCCTGAATAGTTTAACCACACTAATAAGTCTGTAATGTGGACACACTCTTCCCACCTGAAAAATAACTAAAACAGAAGTAGTGGCCATGTATGGAAGCTTTGTTGAAGGGACTTGCTTGGCACAACATTGAAGCTGTGTGGGGTGGCAGGAGCAGCAGCAAACCAGGTGGCCTTCTGCTTACTCCCCCAAAAACTCATCCAGACTTTCTGCGTTTGACACAAATTTCGGCTCTGCACCAAATGAGGTGAGGGTCCCACAGGCCTGAGTCCCCTTCCTGTTACAGACCTGGTTAGTCAGCTGTCTGCCTGATGCGGTGACTAACAGAGAAATAATATACTGTGGAACTAATTAAGAACTTAGATGATACCATCTATACGCATGGGGTAAATCAACAATGTATCTCTACCTAATCTTAATTTTACCATTTCCTAATTTGTCATGTTGAATTTTGCAGTTCTTGCACTGTATTTCTCTGCTTAAAAAAGCAAAACTGGAAAACTAAAACCAGCATAATAAATAACACTTATTGTGGCTTAGTGGAAGAGAAGAGCATTCAACAAATGGGAAACAAACTGCTGCCACATGAGTTAATGGGTTAGCTGTATGAGAGTGAGAAAGGGAAGCACTTTACACTGGGATTCACAACTGTATTTTGGAAGATAAAGGCCAGGACTCAGGCCCCCTTGGTTTGGTATTCTTCTGTAGTGATAAGATGCTTTTCCATATCCATTTCCGTATTGCCCTGGCTGATCAGAAACAAGGAACAATTCACACAGGAAAGAACACATAGTCTAAGATTTTCCAGTTTGGAAAAGAGATAAGTGAGTGGGAGATATTACAGAGGTCTGTAAAGTCCTAAGTAGCACAGAGAAGTTGAACAGAGAAAGTCTCAAAGTAGGAGAACTAAGGGACACTCAGTGACAGTATGAAGAAAAAAGTTTAAACGAACAAACAAAAAATACTGTTTTCCACAGGCACAGTCATGGCACAGTGGAAGTTGCTGCCACAATGGGCTGTGGAGGACAAAAAGTATCTGAGCTACAGAAGTTTAGACAAAGTCACAGAGCATAAAGCAGCTTCTAAGCACGGCAATCAGGGACATAGCTTTGATGAGAAGCTTCTAAAACACTGGCAGCCTGAAGGTGGGTTTCCACGGGTCCTGGTTCTGGTGCTCTCACCTATGAATCACTTACTTGCCACTGTCAGGATCAGGAACCTGTGTCAGTATGAAAACAGCAGGACAAGTCTTCTCTCCTAAATCTTAATTACATTCTCTGACTTAAAACTGAAGGGCAGACTATGATGAAGGGAAAACTGCTGGTTTATCAAGTATTGGGTGTTTTCTAATAAAAATACAGTTATGAAATTATAGTTGGCTATTAGTACAGTAACCAGTAAACTACACCGTCAGGAATGGCACTGACAAGAAAAGCAGATTTTAAGTGAGTTTTAAGAAGACACTAATCTCTGTACAAACTATTGCAACAGAATATCTGACGTCTTGGTTTAAAAATAAATAGAAAACCAAATGTTTTTATTTTTTCCTTATCCTTTTTTTTTAGGCTTCAGTTTCATTATACATCCTTTTGAACAGCTGTTCTTCCTGATGCAGCTACCCAATCTTGTGAATTCTACAAGAAAATCTTGGCTTTTTGAACAAAACTGACAGATATGTTAAAGTATTAAAATAATTAACACAATCATCCACTACTTTAGAAAGGACTCCATTGCAAAAAAAGTTACTGTTAAATTCTTTGCATTTGTTACTTCTGGTAATGAAATCCAGCTTCACAAACAGTGTAATATTATTTCAAAGCACAAGATAGTGATCACAGAAAAGCAAAAGATAGATAGCAATTAATGAACACCTTTTTTTGATAGTTTTAAATCTGCATCCAAAGATCTCCGTAAGAATTTTTTTTCTCTTTGTGGTATAAACATAGGTAGAGGAAGTCTCAAGTACAGAGATGTTATAGTCTAAAACGCTGGCTGTTCAGACATCTATGCATGATAGTAATTTTGTACATGCAAACAGTTGTCTTGTACTTCCCATGCTGTCAATGGACAGAAGCTGGACCCTCCAGAGGAAGGTACCAAGGCAGGCAGGGCAGAGCCAGCCCTGGAAGTTCCAGTTTCTACTCCCTGCACCCTGAGCCCTGACAGAGACTCGGCACCTTGTCCTCCCTCACCAGCAGCTCTTGCTGTGAGCTCTGGTTTCAGGAGGGTTTACATGTGAATAAAGACACGGAGATAAGGACAGAACACACCAGGTTTTGTTTCAAGCTCAGCTAACCTAGGAAAGGCTGAGTGGTGAGGTGTCCAAAAGGTAAAGACAAGAAACTTGTGACTGATAGGAGGTGGCAGGGGAAGATGATTCAAAAGGGGTTTTGTGTGGTCCAGACAGTTAGGAAAATAATTTTTGCAGCACCAGTTTGCATATCCCTAGGGAGGTAGAAAACACAGGGTTTCATAACAGAGAGGAAGAACTTAAAATACCAAGACCTGAGATGATGAAGACATGACGAAAGTTTTGATGAAACAGCTGGGAAAGAAAGTATAGCTTTTAGAACAGTTACACTGAAAGGAGCTGCGTCATTTCAGGTCTAGCCTGAATATGCATATTTAAAAAGAGACAAAATCAAGAATGACATCCAGATGGCAAGCTTAAAAGAAAGAGCACCATAGTGCTTTATATAATGACGGGGAAAAAAAAAAGATTTCAGGAAGTGCTTGGGGGAAAGATCCAGAAGTTTATTTTACATTGGCAGCCTGGCAAAGATGTGGGTTTGGGAGGTTAAAAGACATGTATGCAGTAAGTGACATATTGAAAGCTAAAAGTGCCCTGTCAGAAAATAAGTGTATTTAAAAGAAATCTTGTTCACAGGCTTACCACGGAAAAAAGGTACAAAATCTTTAGGACATGAGTCAGCATGGTAGGTAACTTTAACACTGAGTTATTCCACTAATTTAGGATTATACGTGTATCTAATGGGGCACTTGTTTATTTACCTTGCTCAAGCAGGCCTTAAACATTACCCTAGTACTGTGTGGATGTTGTGACCTGAGGAGATCCATGTGCTGCAATTTCCAAGAGCTCTGCTGCTCACTGTAAGAAGATGGGATGAAACTGGTTTCTCAAAGCCATAAAAAAAGAAGCTAAGAAGAAAAATTATAAATATCCCAAGTTTCTCCTTGGGATAAGAATGTAAGGCCTAATTTGGAATAAAACAGGCAATAATTTTTCCTGTGTATAAAAAATATGAACTATTGGTTAAACTCATAATGAACACCCAGAAACTAAAAGAAAAGATAAGCCGTTTCTCCTCAGACACACTTACCAGTTTCTATCTGAGTAAGAAATAAAACTATTTTCAGCCAAGTAGCTGCAGCTTTTTATAAATGTTCATCTATTTTTGTATCTACCTATGCCAGTAAAGTAGTCTGTAGTAAACACTTCAAAATGTCTCATTTTCTCTGAGGCTTGACATTGATCTACAAAGGAAAAATACTATGTCCTCCTTTTATTCTTTTTTTGCTGTGATTTTAAGATTATGTTTAAGATTTGTTTATACCCAGTAGAAATTACGAAACAATAACATCCCATGAGAAAAGAGTAAAATGAACTGTGGAACAGGACTTTCAGACAAGATTGTTTAAGTTTATGATGATATACGTTTTCCCTAACACTCACATAACTGCACTGAACAATTAATACGTGGGTTAATTGATTTTAATTGTTTTTAGAGAATGCATCAGCATCACTTTTCAGTGAGCAAGTCAGGTTTTGCACACCCAGGCAGTCAGGCAATCCTCTAGCAAAGCAATCCAATCTAGATTTCTTTGTTTCTTATATATTTAGTTGTTATTTATTTATATATTTTTACATATTTATTTATATATTTATTTCGTGATGTTGCTAAGATAAAAGAGGAGCAGGAAAGAAACCCAAAGTAGTACCTTTTAGACCTTCTCTATGGACTCTTAAAAATGTGAAAGTAAGCGCAAAAGAAAATTTCTCCACAGATCACCTCTGATTTACTACTTGAAAGAAGACCCTGACTCTATTAGAAAAGAGACTGTACCTTTTGTGGTCTCTTTCCAGATAAAGTGAGTAACGAGATGTCCAGCTGCTGGTTGTGTTACACGGCAGAAGCAAGCTCCAGGCAGATGGCATTTCCTTGCTGTTCAGCAAGGGAGCGCCCTCTGGAGCAGAGTGGCCTTGTCCATGCTACACCGTGAAGCGTGCATGGTGCCTTCAGTCCCTTACAGCACACCACAAACTTCTTTTCGCCTACTGTGGTCACTACTGACCCATCTTCCTCACAGTATGAGACCACACCAGAGCATTCTCTGGAGACTGGCGAGCCCCACACTGCTGCTGGGCACGCCCCTTGCAGAGAGCTTCCTGAGACCTTCATAGGGGTCTTCATAGCATCTTCTGAGGCCTGTCTCCAGCTCGGAGGGTTAGGGCAAGACCAGACTTTGATGGCTAGGGAACCCCAGCATCCCAGAGGAGCCCATGCCTTGGTGGATAACTGCATCCACAATTTCCTGGTGCAGGGGGCATGTTAAGCGCTGTCTCTCAGGAGGAGACAGAATGTACCTGCAGTGAGAGGGCTGCTGCAGAGCCCTGCAGCTCCTGGCTGGCTGCAGTGAACCTGTGGGAGGCGAGCTCAGGGTTGAGAGCTGAGGTAACACCTGCAACTCTCTGTCTCTGTGCTCGTCTCGGTGTGCAACCCCAATGGCAGCACATGCCACCTGCGTGAGGGCAGTTTGGGGGATTCACAACTTGCTAGGCTCATGTTTGCACCCCAGCGAGCTGCCCCTCTCTTGAACCACACTGCAGGAGAGCCCCCTCCAGCCTGATGGTGCTTGGCAGCTGAATTCAGTGCATCCACCGCCTCCACAATGTGGGGGGCTTCAGACAGGAATGAACAAGCAGTGCTGTGAAAGACAATCCCACAGACCACAGCAGGATTTCCTTCCCAGAAAACGAGCTACCTTAATTGATGCACGCATCCACTTCATGTACCGTGGTATGACCAGAGCCTCTGCCCCGCACAAGACACAGAAACGGTTTCAGGTGGTTTTTTGTTTGTTGGTTTGGTTTGGTTTTTGAGCTTTTTGTTTGTTTGGGGTTTTGTTTGTTTTGTGGGTTTTTGTTTGTTTTGTTTTGTTTTGTTTTCCTTTATCAACAAAAGGTCAAACACTGCTGATTTCCTTTTACAGGCTATAAGAAAATTCTTATTTTTCCCTAATGCTCATAAGCCTATTTGCTTTCTTACATTTATGCCGTTTCCACAGAGCAACGAGAGAGAGGCAGGATAAAGAAAAGATAATACTTGTGTAGGAAATGACTGCATCCAAAACAGCCTCCAAATCTCAAGCTTGAGGACAGCCAGATTTTCACACACCTTTCTGTCATGCATGATCCTGCTGCCCCAAAATGGAAAGCAGCAGCTAGCTTTTACCACCTCTTCCAAGAAACCTCTGCCACTCACCTTGTAAAAAAACTGAGGGTTTGTGGGCACATCTTAGTTGGCTTCAATTGCTTTCCCGCAGTTGGTAAAAGTTGGTAAAGCAAGAGAGCTGCGATGTCAAAACTGCATTTCCACCACTCTCACAAAGTTCCCACACCAGTAGTGCCCATCTAGATCCACTTAATTACAATAGTTAGGCTTGAATGAAGAAAAAAAGGGTGAGCAATTACTTAGGTAGATTGGACCTAAATCAGCTGGCCCCGACAAAATCCGTTGTAAAGTACGTGGTGAGCAGTCTCAGAGACATTGGTGGTTACCCTCAGCTCTTTATAGAAGACGGATAAATATGTTTAAAAAAGGAGAAAAGGAAGAGGAGAGAATTATGGGTAAGTCACCTTAATCTCATTTTCTGGAATAAAATATTAAAACAAGTAATTAAACTATTTGTAAATACCTGGAAGAAAAGAAGGAGGTAACTGACAACTAATATGTTATTCTCCAAGAATAAATTGTGTCAAATCAAAATATTTTTATCCTATGATCCAGTAACAGGCATTTGAGTAGGAAGAAGGAGTATGCATTCTCTGTCTTGGTTTTAGTAAAGCTTCTGATACTGTCTTCCATGATGAAGGAACAGGCTGCTTCCCCATGCTATGTGAGATGGCAGCACTACAGTGGGAGCAGGGCAGGTGGGAACACTGGACTGGGTGATTTTCAGTGGTTCATTGACAGTACCACACAGCTATCCAGAAGACCTGACCCGATCTAGTATTACTAAATATTTCAGTAATAACCTGGATGATGAAACAAGAAAGCGCATGTCCTACATTTTCAGAAGCTGGAAGTTACATGCTGGGAAAGAAAACAAGAATCACCATGAGAATTAATGAAAAGTTCTAAAAGGAATTGAAAAACAACTCAGGGTTGTTTCACACGTAGACAAGAATTTGTTAGTTATTTGATTGCAGTTAAGCATATGTCCTGGTTTTGCTTGGATAAAGGGTTTTTTTCTTTCCCTCATAGTAGCTACTAAGAGTTTTATTTAGGGTTTGTGTTGGGACTGATATGATAACTTACCAGTATTTAGATTTTTAAAGGTTTATTTTTCAGTCTTTCAACTGCACCTGTGGTTACAGTTTCTTCTGTTTGTGTTTTTATTTCTCTCTGCACAAGAGGACTGGGGGAGTCCAAGTGGACCAATGAAGATGTGTTCTATCCCATAAACGCCACACTCACTATAAATTGGGAAGTTTATAGCTTCCCAGTAAGCCCAACACTCACTATAAACTGGGAAGAGACACCTTCCCTTCCTTCCTTTCTTTGCTCCTTCCTTCAATCCCTTCTCTTCCCTTCCTCTTCTACTTCATGATGGCTGCTCCTCTGAGTTCCTGAGGCTTACCCCTCCCTTGTCATGTTTTTGTTGGTATATGGCCAGTGACTGCTGTTTGTGAGCTGAGTATAACTCTGATTGCTTTATTATTGTTGTTCCTATTCTTGTTGCAGTTTGTTGTTGTTGTTATTTCAGTTTGGTTTGTTTTACTCAGTGGTTAGTCTGTCTCAAGTGATGAGTTCTTTACTTTTACTCTCTCAATTCTCTTCCCCATCCCATTGGCGTGGGGGGGAAGTAAGTAAGTGAACTGCATGGTATTTAGATTTGCCAGGTTAAACCAAGAGAGCACGTTAGAAAAGAAAAAACAAAGGTGTTACTTTCCCTTTCCCCAATACTTTCCCTTGCTTCCTGGTATTGCACAACACCTGAGCGTGAAGTCCCCGTTTTTACCACTATACTTTCAGAAATATCCTTTCCTGCATTTTATTTCCCTTGCTATCTTACACTGTAATTTCCAGCATAACTGCTTGTATGATCATGTTAGTATACTCCTCGGTATGATGACCTACATTTCATTTTCTGCATGTTTCCTTCTTATGCTGAGATCAAAGAAGAGCTAATGATTGACGCACTCTGCTCTTACTAAAATTCCTGTCCTCCTTTTGCACTAAGGTGCTGCGTGCTCACAGGATTTCTTTAGCAAACTGCTGACTCTGCTATTTCCTACAAACTCACCTAATGTAAGGCCACTCACTTGCAGCTTCATTTTTATTTGCATTTTCACTTCATGACCCATTCCCATGGATTAATTTTCTGAAGCGATTTTTCTAGAATTCATTGTCCCAGTATTTCTGTACCTTCACCAGATGCAGAGAGCTGTCTGGATAACTTGCTGAGTACTCTAAATCCACACAGGAACAAAATGCACTAGGAATAGTTTACTGAAACACATGACCTTGAAATAGCATAGTTCCATAGCACAGATGGAGTTTACCAGATGTCTAAGACTATGAAATTATAAGACTTAAAAGATTCAGTACTTCGGAGTGTTTTAAACAACTGAGACTGCAGTATAGGGCAGAGACACTGGAGGTATATTTAATAAGCACATTTATATACGGATCCATGCTTTTGTTGTCCAGACTGTTTGCCTGCCCTCCCTCTACAGTGTGCACTTACCTATGAAATGCAGGTATATCCTGAGAGCAGCGGCAGGTTTGCCCTTTGTTTATATGCAATGT
The DNA here is from genome assembly GCF_000695765.1 of Mesitornis unicolor. NCBI lineage: Eukaryota > Metazoa > Chordata > Aves > Mesitornithiformes > Mesitornithidae > Mesitornis > Mesitornis unicolor. The sequence continues at coordinate 8,906 of NW_010156634.1, forward strand.
GGGGCTCTTCCTTGGACCTTCAGAACTGGTCAGGTGGCAATAAAGCCTCTGCTGTTGGCTGTCCAATGTTTGATTCTTCAGGATGTCATTTTCCGATGTCTTGCTGACGACTGAAACAACTGAAAATCCATATAATGTAGGATCAGCATCTAGCCAGAAGAGCTCTGTGTCTAAACACTCACATCATCCTTTAAATTTCCAGTGCTAAAAATAGTCGGCAAGGATTCTCTACCTAGGTGATGTCTTAAAACAGAACTGTTGTTAGCAATAGTTTTCATACAGCAAGGTCCTGTCCATACAGTTTCACAGATACACAGACATCATTTCTCTGTCTAAAAGCTACTTGAGACATGAGTTTCTTTCAGAGGTATTTTTCCTGTCCCCACTCTCTTTTTCACACATGCCACTACCAAAGTGTCACTTTGCTTCATATTCTCAACCCAAACCAGTTGGAGCTTCCCTTACTATTTTGCTCAGCTCTGAGCTACTGACCGTGGTTGCCTATTAAACATAACAGGGCATCTCCTGCTAGCAAATAAAGCACAGGCAACACGGTCTGTTGTTCAAATGTCACAGCTTGCTGAAATCACTGCTATTTCTTAGTGAAACTGTCTTAACAGCAAACAATTTGCTTCAGCACTGTCATTTCATTATGTAAGGGTTAGCTGTGAGTGAACAGGAGAGGGTTCAGCAATTCATTTTTTTGAGAGGCCAGTGTAAAAATCTTGTGAAATCTGTCTTTTTCTCCTGTCTACCATTCTTCCCATTTTTTTTCTTCCCATTCTGCAGGCAACTCCTCGTTGGCAAACTCTCTTTCTACCTATTTTTTCTGCTGGTCTTGTTCTCAGATTCCTCCACCAAGTCCTGCAGCCTAGCAGTCTTATCACACCTCCTGTACATCTCAACACATGAAGAACTATGAAGTCAACTCACTTTCCACCCTGTTCCATTCATTGACAGGCCAAGGAGCCCCTTCTCAGGATATGGGATATTCCAAGGTACACCTGAACTCCAGCTTAAAGACCTGGAAGAGTGTTTTTCCAAAACTCAACAGACAGATACTACCCAAGTGAAACTGTTGTCTTCTGACTTGCCTCAAAAAGAAGAATTGCTAGAAGTGAGAAAATAAGCTGTTTCAAAGTTCCATCAATTCCTTTTACTCCCCTTTTCCACCTGCTTTGATCTACGTACCTGAAGAAAACCCACGGCAGAATACCCTATATTCAGAATACCTTCTGTTTGGCTCCAGAGGCACTTGAGCATTTGATTCAAAGGTGATATTGGCAGACTTTGCCACATAAGTCATATTTTGACCAGTGAGGACTATTGCCAAGAAGAAGAAAAGCATTTGTTCACATGTGTGAAATTAATGTGTACTGAGTTTTCAGCTGAGGTATTAGCATCTAATTTTTCATATTTATACAAGTTGGGTTTTTGCCACCAGTTTAAAGAACTAGTATTAGTGGATCACATCGGTGGATTCTGTACCAACATGTCATAAGAGACAGTTTCTGTCACATAGAAATTACCATCTAAAAAGACAGAAGACATATTATTATCCTGTTTGCAGACAGGGCATTCAAGCACAAACACGCTAAGGAATATGCCTGAGGATATGCAGAAAGCCTACATCAGTCAAGTGAGACACACTGGGGAATAGACAACACAAGCCCTTTACTCTGTGTCTTCCTTTAAATCAGCCTATTGACTCACCACCAGCAGCACCGTAGAAATAGATTTTCATTTTGTTGTCGTTACATACATGAGAACAAGGCTCTGAAGTCAATATAAATCAATGAGCTCAATATATCTGCTGTAGAAATTCATTTTAAGTATATATATATATTTTTAAAGGGATTATATTATGCTTGTTTATGCTCTTAACTCACTGAAAATCAGAATCTATCTGGAAAGTGAAAAAGCACCTACTGGTTGGAGAATGGGGAAATTAAGGTAAAAACAAACAGGCCAGCTTGATAACAAGTGCATGATAAACAGATATTTTACTGAAAAGGAGACTTTTCAGATATTTCCATGACATGTTGTTGCCACTTGAAATGTGGTGCCTTCTGGTGCTGTCTCAGAATATCTGGCAGAACATGTTGTATGTAATCAGATGCTGCTTTTTCAATGTACGTTTTTTTCAAAAATTCCGTCTTCTCTGATAAGCATCGTGCAAGACAAATATTCTACGTGCTAAATAATTTGCTTCAGAAAAATTGAACAAACACATCCCTAGGATTTTCTGTTAGAAGCAACCCCAATTCCCATTTTCAAAAGTCCATAACACAATAAAGCAAAAATTTTAAGATGCTTTGGCTCCCTATCAAATCTTCTATTCCATTAATCTAAATTTATCTTTCTATTAGTTACATAGAATAAACAGTCACATTGAGGAGCTTTCACTGTGAGCCCACTGGAATGTGGGCACTCACCACCCAAAGAATTCACTCCTGTGTTTAAAATGGCCCTTCCCTTTCCTACCTGGTAGGAATTGAATGCTAATCAGTAATATTCCAGCAAACTCTTACCCAACGAAACAATTTCTTGGTTCCCCAGGTAAAACTTGTGTGTGGACATTTTCTAAAAGCATTGGCAAGGCTAAGCCCTGATTTTAACTGGCATTGTCTTAAAAAGCAAAGGACAAAAAGGGAAGTGGTGAAAATGAAAATCAGCAGAGACAATGCTAACTAACACAATCGGTGGTGATGGGAGCATTTGTAAGATGTCTGATCCTGAGATCAGAGCACCCTCTCTGGCCATGGCAGAGCCTGTGCAGGAAACCGGCAACTTTTTCTCACATTACCACATCCATGGGGAGCTGTGTAGGGGAGCACAGAATCACAGAGTCACAGAATCACAGAA